>NC_036867.1:28042977-28045477 GCF_002910315.2 Salvelinus sp. IW2-2015 | reverse complement strand
AGAGACACAGACACAAAGACACAGATAGAGAGAGAAACAGACATAGGCACAAAAACAGACAGAGAGAGAAGACACAGAGACAGACAGACAGAGAGAGAGAGAGAGAGAGACAGACAAACACAGAGGCAGACAGACTCAGAGGCATGCAGAAACAGCAGAGAGAGCAAGACAAGGAAGACAGACAGCCGCGGACTAGTAAACTATGATGCAGAATAGTAGATCTAAGTACAGACAGACAGACAGACAACACGACAGATACAGATAATAACGTTGTAGCTAAGACAGACAGACAGACAGGACAAGACGACAGACAGAGCAACAGAGAAGACACAGAGAGAGAGGAGAGAGAGAGAGAGAGAAGAGGATACATTTTAGTGAGGCACGGAAGAGAGAAAGTGTATGGGCACAATAGGAGAAGAGGAGGGTACTCGCACACACAGTTATATGGTGTGACTCATTTAGTGACAGCACGATAACAGACTCAGACACCCCAGTCTGAAATTGAAATACGCAGGAGCACAGAACTGCAAGGGAGATGAGGGGACTATGGTGGGGATGCAACAGGACAAGGACACGAAGACCACACGGGAGGTGACGCACAGGAGGAGAGACCGCTCGACGAGAACCAGCATACAAAGGAGCGTAGAGAGAGGTGAGCAGACTGTAATCGTGAAACAGAGTATTTTGTTAGCCAGATCTAACAGACAAATACACTGGAGGGGTCATGGTTGAAACAATAGTAAAGTGTTCTGGAGGGGCAAGACAGGGGAGATGACGGGACATGAGACATTTGAAATGGCAATACGAAAGAGGAGGAGCAGAGAGGAGAGGAGCGAGAGAGAAGGGAGAGGAGGAGAGAGACGGCAGGATGGATGAGAGCACTTCGCCAGCAGAGAGGAGAGAATATGATGGAGGGCCATCTCGAGAAGAGAGAGTCGATGCAGATCAGACGCATGACAGACAGCATGTATCGCGGCAGGGAAAGTTACCACGGAACTGAGTGGTGCTGGAAATGGGTACTATGAACGCAGGACACAAAGACACAGCCTATAGAGGTATGTGATAGTTTTTTGTGTTTGCCCTCTAGGGCAACGGTGTCTAGATTGGAATTTGTGTCCTGGTGACTGGCCTTTTTTTGGTAACACCATCTCTCCTCTCTCCTCTCTCTCTTCTCTCTCTCGTCTCTCTTCTCTCTCTCGTGCTCTCTCTTCTCTCTCGTCTCTTTGCCAGCTACCAATTCAGCACTAATACATACACACATTGTGCTGTGCTGCTGGTCTCTGTCTCTGTCTCTCTCTCTCTATCTCTTGTGTGTCTTTCCTCTGTCTGTCTGTGAATTTGTCTGTCTCTCTCGTTCGTCTTCTCTCTGTCTCGCTGTTCCTGTCTGTCAGTCTGTCTCTGTTGTCTGTCTGTTGTCTCTGTCTGTCTGTCTGTCTGGTCTGTCTGTCTGGTCTGTCTGTCTGTCTGTGTCTCTCTCAGTCTGTCTGTCGTCTGTGTCTCTGTTGTGTCTGTCTCTGGTGTGCGTCTGTGTTCTGTCTGCTCTCTGCTGTCTTGCTCTCTGTCTCTGTCTTCTCTCTCTCTGTTCTCTGTTTTGTCTTAATCTGTCTCTGTTTCTGCTGCTGTCCTGTTCTCTGTTCTGCTCTGTTTGTCTCTCTCTGTCCTGTCTGCTCTCTGCTCTGTCTTGCTGGCTGTCCTCTCTCGTCGCTGTCTGTCTCTCTGTCTCTGTCTCGTCCTCTCTCTTCTGTTTCTGTGTCTCTGTCTGTCTTTCTCTGTTCTGTGTCTGTCTGTGTATCTGTCTGTCTGTGTCTCTCTGCCTCTGGTTTGCTGTCTGTCTTTCTGTCTCGTGTCTCTCTCTCTCGTCCGTCTTTCTGTTCTGGCGTCTCTCTCCTGCCTCTGTTTGCTTGTCCTTGTGTGTCCTCTCTTTCTCTGGCTGGCGGCTTCTCTGTCTGGCTGTCCTGTCCTGTGCTGTCTGTCTGTCTGTCTGTCTTCTGTCTGTCTGTCTGTCTTCCTGTCTGTCTGTCCTGTGCTGCTGGTTGCATACTGTCTGTGTAAAAATATGTGCCTATGTCTGGTTCCTGTGCCTCTCTGGTCCTGTGTCCTCGTCTGCCCGTCTGTTTTGGTCTGTCTTCTCTGTCTCGGCTCCTCTGCTCCTGCTCTGTGTCTATGCGTCTGCTTTCTCTCTCTCTGCTGATTGTGTCCTGCCTCTGTGTTGGGCCTCTGGTCTGCCTCTGTGGGTCCTCGGTGCAGGGTCCCGCTGTCGAGTTCCTCTCTCTGTCTCCGTCTGTCTTGTCTGGTTCCTGTCGTGTTGCCTCTGTCTGTCTGTCTGTATGTTTCTGTCCTGTGGCCTCTGTTCCTGTGTATCTGTGCTATGTCTGGTCTGTGCTTCTGGTCTAGTGGTATTGCGTCCTTGTCCTGGTTATGTGTCGTTCTCTGTCCTCTTGCTGTCTGGTGTTGTGCTGTCTCTGTCTAATGTCCTTGTTATGTCTCTGTCTGTCTGTCC
>NC_036867.1:28035322-28037822 GCF_002910315.2 Salvelinus sp. IW2-2015 | reverse complement strand
AGAGACACAGACAGACAGATACACAGACAGAGGCACATACAGACATAGGCACAGATACACAGACAGAGGCACAGAGACAGAGAGAGAGATAGAGAGAGAGAGACACAGAGGCAGACACAGAGGCAGACACAGAGGCAGACACAGGCAGAGAGAGAGCGAGAGAGAGGAACAGAGAGAGAGACAGACACAGAGAGAGAGCGAGACAGAGAGACAGACAAACAGAGGCAGAGAGATACAGACAGAGAGGCACAGACAGACATAGGCACATATACACAGACAGAGGCACAGAGAGAGAAAGACACAGAGACAGACAGAGACCGAGAGAGACACACAGATAGAGAGACACAGAGAGACCGAGAGAAAGACAGAGACAGAAACAGACAGAGACACAGAGACAGACATACAGAGACACAGAGACAGACAGAGACAAAGAAACAGAGAGAAAGAGAGAGAGAGAGAGAGAGAGAGAGAGACACACAGGCACCGACAGCGAGAGAGAGAGACAGACAGCGAGAGAGACAGACAGACAGAGACATACAGACATAGACAGAGACAGACAAACAGACAGAGACAGAGAGACACATACAGACAGATACACAGACAGAAGCACAGACAGACATAGGCACAGATACACAGACAGAGGCACAGACAGACATACAGACAGACAGACAGAGGCACAGACAGACAGACAGACAGACGGAGACAGAGAGAGAGAGAGAGACACAGAGGCAGACAGAGGCAGACACAGAGGCAGACACAAAGGCAGAGAGAGAGCGAGATAGACACAGAGAGAGAGAGAGCGAGACAGAGAGACAGACAAACAGAGGCAGAGAGACACAGACAGAGAGGCACAGACAGACATAGGCACATATACACAGACAGATGCACAGAGACAGACAGACAGAGTTTGTCTCGTGCTCTCCTCTCGTAATCTCATCTCTCTCTCCATCAAGAGGAAATCTGCACGAAAAGAAGATACGGAGAAAATAGGCTCAGTCTGACAGAAGAGCAAAGCAAGATAGAAAATAAAAGAGATCGAAGTAGATGAATAATAGAACAAAAAAGAAAGAGGAAGGAGTAAGGACGAATGGAAAAAGCTCTCCCTCTACTCTTCTTGCGACAGCTTAGACTACACATACAAATAACACATAGTGTCTGTTCTGTCTGTCTGGTCTGTCTGTACTGTCCTGTTCCTGTCTGTCTGTCTGTCTGTGTTCTCTCTCTCACTCTCGGTCTACTCAATCGTCTCTCTCAGGATCAAGGGATCTCGTAATCATACTCATCACCATCTCTCTCTCATCACAGTCTCTCGTCATCTCTCGGTCATCTCTCACTGCTCTCTCATCGCTCATCTCGCTCTCCAGAAACAGAATCGGCATCTCACGAAACACGAACCAGGATAGCATCAAGGCATACTACAGTTCGACCAGCTTACCAACTACACATACATAACACAGGGAATGTCATGTCGGCGTCTACTCTCTCTCAATACTACTCAATCAAATCTCTCACTCAAGCCAGTCGAAAAATACAGTAAAAAAGCTCGTGAGTCAAGCTGGAGTAATCGGGGCGATTAGTATTCCTCGTATATATCTCTCTCTCTACTCATACGTCATGCGCATCTCGATGTAGAAGAGATACATAAGCTCTCAGAAAGAACGAGAAAAGAAGAGAGTCAATCAATGCTCTCTATTGCGCAGAAACTACACCCACTAGATAACAGACATATCAAAGAAACATATGTCTGCTACTCGTCTCTTCTATCTGGTCTCTAATCATAACAATCTCGGATCTCAATCAGACATACGCTCAATCTCGATTCGACTGTCATCTACATACATCAGGATCTCATCGGATGACTCATCAACAATCATCTCTCTCTCGATATCATGCGCTCAATCCCTCTCATCTCCTCTCTACTCAGTATCTCGGCTCAGTCTCTCTCACTCATCTCTCTCCGATCTCTCTTCTCGTCTCTCTCATCTCTGATGGCATCTCTCTCTATCTCTCTCATCTCTAGTCTCTCTCTCTTCACTCTCTCTCATCTTCTCTAACCTCTCTCGTCTCTACTTAATCTCATCAATCTTGACTGGACTCACTGTACCATCCTCACCTGGTCTCTTCGTCTCATGACTCCTTCATCCCTCTCGCTCAATATCTCAACTCGATCTCTCTCTTCTCTCTCTCTCTCTCTCCTCTCTCTCAATCTATCTCATCTCGTCTCATCTACTCGGTCTATCTGCAAAACATGCGACACATAAATCAAATCTCTTCTTCATCTCATCTCATCCATCTCTGCCGGTCTACTCGATCTCTCTCGTCTCTAACTCACTCTCTCTCTCTAATCTCTGTCATACTTCCTCAACACCATCTCTCTCCATCGATCTCATCTAGCTAATACTCGTCTCACGAGTCAAGAGTACGCAGATTACTGTCAATTGAGACATGAAGGACGAACAAGCTTCTCGAAAGAAATCAGATTACTCACTACTCACTCTCT
>NC_036867.1:28018643-28035297 GCF_002910315.2 Salvelinus sp. IW2-2015 | reverse complement strand
GTTTATCAAAATTGGATTTTGTTTTCGAAATTCTTTGATCTGTGTAATCTGAGGAAAAATGTCTCTCTAATTAGGTCATACATTGGGCAGAGAGTTAGGAAGTGCAGCTCAGTTTCCACCTCATTTTGTGGGCAGTGAGCACATAGCCTGTCTTCTCTTGAGAGCCATGTCTGCCTACGGCGGCCTTTCTCAATAGCAAGGCTATGCTCACTGAGTCTGTACATAGTCAAAGCGTTCCTTAAGTTGGCGTCAGCACAGTGCGTCAGGTATCTGCCACTGTGTACTCTCTGTTTTGGGCCAAATAGCATTCTAGGTTGCTCAGTTTTTTTGTTAATTCTTTCCAAATGTGTCAAGTAATTATCTTTTTGTTTCTCATGATTTGGTTGGGTCTAATGTGCTGTGTCCTGGGAGCTCTGTGGGTGTGTTTGTGTTTTTGTGAAACAGTGCCTTAGGACAGCTTCGCTTAGGTTGACCTTTCTCCCAGGTTCTATTCTCTTGTAGGTGATGGCTTTGTCAATGGAGGTTTGGACATGCTTATCCTTTCTAGGTGGTTGTAGAGATTTAACGCTCCTTTCCTCGGTTTGATAATTCAGTGGGTATCGGCCTAATTCTGCTCTGGCATGTCATTATTTGGTGTTCTACGTTTGTTACCGGAGGATAATTTTTGCAGAATTCTTGACATGGCAGGTCTGTCAATTTGGTGTTCTTTTGTCCATTTTGTTGAACATCCTTGCGGGTTGGTTAGGCGACCCAGACTTCACGAACACATAAAGGGCTATACTGATTCAAGTGATTTGTATCGCCCAGATTCCTACATTGTATTGAAATTGTGTTATGTCCTTGTTGGATGCATAAGAAGGCCCTTTCTTGCCTTGTCTCTCAGATCGTTCAACCAGCCTTTGTGCAAGGTTATCCTGCTCTGTTGTGTGCTGTATGGTCTTAGGCCGAGGGTATGTATAGTTTGTGTGTGCTTCTTAGGGGAGGAGGTGTCTAGATTGAAATTTTGTGGTCCTGGATGCTGGACTCTCTTTGTTGGAACACCATCGTCTTCTACTCTCCTCTCTCTCTTCTCTCTTCTCTTCGTCTACTCTCGTCTCTCTCTCTCTTCTCTCTCTCTCGCCCCCCTCTTGCCAGCTACATTACACTTAATACATACTACATCGTGTCTGTTCTCTTGTCTCTGCTCTGTCTCTCTCTCTTCTCTATCTTGTGTGTCTTTCCTCTGCTCTGTCTAGTGAATTTTTTGTCTCTTCTCTCTCGTCTCTCTGTGCCTCGGCTGTCTCGCTAGACTTCTCGTTCTGCTCACTTTGTCTCGTTGTCTTCTTGTCTGTGTGTCTGTCTGTCTGTCTCTGTCTGTCTGTCGTGTCTGTTCGTCTGTTCTCGGTCTGTCTAGTCTTCACTGTGCTTGTGTCTCTTCTCAGTTGTTGTCTGTCTGTCTGTGTGCTTGTCTGTGTGCGTGCTCTGTGTCTGGTCTGTGGTGGCTCTGTTCTCTTCTCTGTCTGCTGTGCTCTGTCTTCTCTTCTGTCTTCTCCTCTCTCGTCTCTCGTCTTTTGTCCTCGTTCGTCGCATCTGTCTTGTTTCTAGGTCGCCTTCTGTTGGTGTGTTCTGTCTCTCTGTTTGTCTCTCTCTGTGCTGTCTCATCTCTGCTCTGTCTCTGGCTGTCCGTCTCTCTCGCGTCTCGTTCGGTTCTGTCTCTCTCACTTCCTCTTCTCTCCTCTCTCTGTTTCTGTGTCTCTGTCTGTCTTTCTCTGTTTCTGTGTTTCTGCTCTGGTGTATCTGTCTGTCTGTGTCTCTTCTCCTCTGTTGTTGTGCTCGGTCTGTCTGTTTTCTGTCTCGTGTCTCTCCTCTCTCTCGTGGGCTTTCTGTTTCTGCGTCGCTCTCTCCTCCCTGTTTGTGCTTGTCCTGCTGTGTGCTCTCTTTTCTCTCCGGCGGCTGTCTCCTCTTCTCTGTCTGTACTTGTCTGTCTGTCTGTTTCTGTCCTGTCTTCTGTCTGTCTGTCTGTCTGTCTGTCTAGACAGAGACAGGAGAGAGAGAGACAGACAGATGTGTATGTATATGTGAGTGGTAGCTGGCAAGAGAGAGAGAGAGAGAGAGAGAGAGACAAACAGACAGAGACAGGAGAGACAGACACCTGGGGATAAGCTGTTATTCCATCTGGAGGCAGCAACATGTCCATAAACAGGGCTAGCACACACAGCTAAGTAAATACTGGCTGAGAATTAATGAATTGTATTCCCATGAAAGAGGTGCATGCAGCACCGCCCAGGTTACGCATCCACGCATCGTGGGCGGAAAGACGAACGCGATCCCAGTGGTGCCCCCGCAACGGGAGCAGGGGAGAAGATTTATTCCGGAGAATAACGGAGGAGAGGAAGAAAAATAAGAGATGCGTGTCAAAGATAAGATGTAATTTAAAAAATAAAATAAAACGCCCACTGTCTACCCGACACACTTGGCGAGGCCGCCCCGTTGGATTGTGGGAAGATTAACGAGAGAAGTCGAGTAAACACTAAACAGTGAGAGAACGTTGCCCCCGGATTCACATGGAAGATGTGGGTATGATCCCAGAGGCATTGTGGGGGAAAAAAAGAGAAAATGTCAAAAAAAGTCAAATGAAATTCTTATCTACAGTATTAATATGTGTAATGAGTCTCAGCAATAACAAACATCATTCACTTCCTCTGTGAAGACAAACAGACTCTGCTTGAGAAACTGGTCAAATAGGGAGAACGGAGATATCTCTTCTCTGCAGACCTCGAGAACTGAGACGAGAGTAGCAGGACCAAGAAGAGCACAGCCTTGCCCACAAGTACAGGGAGATTTTGTTTAAAGCCCCTGCATAGTGGCAGAATGTACTGGACTTCTGAGAAGCCATCAAACAGACATGAGGATTTATCCGTACCCCGGATACACCCGGCCCTATTATATAGCACCAGGTCTGAGTAGGGTTCATTAGGCACCAAGCAGAAGAAAACGGACTGAAACAGGGATGGACTACCTGGAATTGTCCAATGAGAAATACTAGCTTTCAATTTCTGTAGCAAAATGTTTTAAATGAGCGTCTGTTGCGTGCCCTAATGAACACAACCCAGCTGTTAGGCCTATGCAATGAGAAACACTTTCACTTTCCATTGCAAAACGTTTTAAATAATCATATTTTGCATGCCATAATGAACACAAACCAGCAGTAGACAGCCTATGTCTCTATTGGGACATGCCAAAGTGGGCTAAGTTTCCGTCCCATTAGTAATGCTGAGCTGTGATTGGCAGACTGGGGCCGTGTTCCCGGGCAGGTCAACGGCGGACGGCCCCACGGCACTCACTGGAGAGCCCATCAATCACAGTTTGGGATAATTAACCAGCAGGAGACAAGCCAGGAGCTCCTTGTTCTGTTCCCCCACTCTAAAGGAGGGAGGGAGGTAAAGAGAGGAGGGAAGGAGATTAGATTGGGAGAGGCAAGAGAGAGGGAGACTGAAGAGACAGAAAGGGAAAGAGAGGGAGAGAGAGAGATATAGAGAGAGACGGCTATGAATATGGGGTTAATGTGTGCACTCTTTCTCAGGAAGAGAAAGCATTTTCACATCAACCTGAAAACAAGAGAGTTGAAAACAATATTCTACCCAGTGATTATCAACCGATACAAAGAACATGAATCGTAACACACGAAGAAAAGAAAAAAAGATTCCCTTAATGATTGGGAGAGAAACCACATTGTGCTATGTTGGCAGGCCAACAGGTGGCTTCCTGCCACAAGCTAAGGGACAGTGACCGGAACAACAATAGGTATAAATAAATGTATGCAGTTATTTCTGTTTTGTTATTGCGCTCATTACTGTGAAGTTAATTCGGATAATTGCTATTTGTAGTACAGCATGATTATATTGTATCCCTGTGTAAGTTACTGAGTTATCATGACAATAAAGCAAATTTAATTCGAGAAGGGGAGAGCGTGAGAGAGACAACAGGAGAAAGAGATCAATGTTTTAAATGTACGTGTGTGTGTGTATGTGTGTGTGTCTATCTACAATTGTGAATGTGTGAAATACCTGCATGTGTGTGTGTCTGCTTGTCAATCTGCATGCATGTGAATTTGCTATAACATGCACGTGCAATACGACACTTCCTTTCTCTCTCGCCTCTTCATTATGATGGGTGTGTAGTGAGGCTGCCTGGGTCTGGGTCACTGAGTAAGGGGGAGAAAAAATCAATGCAGAATCTTGAGCAAGCTCTTTAGTGTCTGCTAGACCAACACTGCCATCATTAGCATTAGTCCCATCCTCCATCTCACTGATTGACCGTCCAATAACAAAGCGCTTTATTTGCTTACGCCACACTTTTTCACTGTATATACTGGATAAGGTCTGGCATCAGCTCTAAAAGACGGGATGGTATGGTTTCTCTTTGCCAGTCAATATACACTTCCCAACTATCTTACAGTACTGTAGCCTATAATCTCTCTGCCGTTATCTCAATCTATCTATCCTGGCAGGTTGTCAGCCTTTTTGGCCATCCATCTGTCAATTGGTTTTACCAATCCGCCGTCGATACGGTTCTGTTTGGTTTGGGAGGAATCTATTTTAGAACCTGGCAGAACTTCAGTGTGATGCTTCTTTCTTGTCAAGATAAAACTTGCTTTTGAAGTTAAATCGACGACGCTTGTTTTACGCTCGTCTGTCTACGGTGACACTCAGTCTTTGTCTCGGTGTCTGTGTCCACACTCCCTGTCTTTCCAACTCTCTGGGAAAGTTGTTTTTTTTTTGCAGAGTTTTAGGCGTGTCCATTGCCAGTGTCCAGCGGATGCACCAAAAACCTTTCAGCCAATTGCAATATATTTTTTAAGTGTACAATAAACTTTAGCTTGTATATTTTTATTATCCAAGATGGATAGAGGGCACATACCCCATCAGTTTCAATGGGCATGACCCCTCTGCTCTGACAATGGTCCAGTGTGGCTCCTCCAATCACAGTTATTAATACTATCTAACTGGGTCATCTCTACACAGTCCCATTGTGAAGCTGCACTGCCATCCTCACCGCCCTCAATGCTTCATTTAATCATGCCCGCCGGTGCCATGCCCCATGCCCCGGCCTACAACACAGTGGATCCCAAGAGAGGGATAAGAGAGATGTAGGCCTAAAGGCTTTGGAATGATGGCCGGTGTGTGTGTGTGCCCAAGTCTGTGAGTTAGTCCATTCCATCTTCCTCTGTGCCCCTGTCAGGGGGAACTAGTCCCYGCCCCCCCCCCCCCCCCCCCCMYCTATAATAAGGAGCCTGGGGTATAACCCTGCTGCCTCTGTGGTGCCCATTAGACTGCCTGACCATAAGACAAGGCCAGACTCAAGGACCGCTGTTGAGGACACAGATCATTCTAACGTGGGAACACAACAGAAGAAGCCACGGGAACACGTCAGAATGTAACATCCAGCTGACTCTTCTAATCACGTCAGTCGGTCCTAATTCAATTCTGTCCCAGCAGGATTCAATTACTTTTTATTAATTTTGGCACAGCCAGACTCCATAGAGTGGGATTCAATTCTGCCGAATACAATTTGACTAGATGCAATCGGATTCACTTCAATTGAATGAATCTAAACTTAATATCTTTCTTCTCTCCCCCTCACTCTTAGCCCCCCTCTTGCTTTGTTTTTTTACCCCTGCTTTCCTGTTCCTATTTTACACACACACACACACACACACACACACGTTTTACTTGTTACTGAACGCACATGCAGTTTGGTGTATTTAACATGTCTATAAACAATGGTTCAGCTGGGAAGAAAGAGTTTCACCTATAACTCATAAAAGCAAGCAATGTACAACATCCCAATGCAATGTTCAAACAAACACAGCCAACACACACTACATGACCAAATGTATGTGGACACCTGCACGTCGAACATCTTATTCCAAAATCATGGGTATTAATATGGATTTGGTCCCCCCTTCGCTGCTATAACAATCTCCACTCTTCTGGGAAGGCTTTCCACTAGATGTTGGAACATTGCTGCAGGGACTTGCTTCTATTCAGCCACAAGCGCATTAGTAAGATGGGCCCGCACTGATGTTGGGCGATTAGGCCTGGCTCGCAGTCAGAGTTCCAATTCATCCCAAAGGTGTTCATTGGGGTTGAGGTCAGGGCTCTGAGCAGGCCGGTCAAGTTCTTCCACACTGATCTCGACAATCCATTTCTGCATGGACCTCGCTTTGTGCATGGGGGCATTGTCATACTGAAACAGGAAAGGGCCTTCCCCAAACTGGTACCATAAAGTTGGAAGCACAGAATCCTCTAGGATGTCATTGTATTCTGATTTGACTTTTTCAAAAGGTGCCTATGACAGTGCCACATTGAAAGTCACTGAGCTCTTCAATACGGGCCATTCTACTGCCAATGTTTGTCTATAGAGATTACATTGCTGTGTGCTTGATTTGATACACTTGTCAGCAACGGGTGTGGCTGAAATAGCCAAATCCACACATTTTAAGGCGTGTCCACATAATTTTGTATGTGTTAAATCTGTGCGTCAATGTATTGAACCCCGGTAGAATGACTCAGTCGTCGCTAGCATGTGGATCAAAGAGACAGATTTACTAAGCATTAACATAAGTATAACGTTTGAAGCTGTCCATTATCAATGTCGAATCCAACAAACAAAAAATAAACCTCTCAAACCTTTCTGGCACCTTTATGTCCTCCCTGTAAAGCTACACTGCCACTTATTCCCAACAGGTGCAACCTGCACTATAGTACCAATGCTTTATAGATCTTCCACATGTATACCCACACATACTGTATCTCAAGAGAGTGCCGATGAACTGTGTGCAGTCTTTTTTTTTTTCATGCAAAAAATCCACCCCTCGATTCTAAAACATTATGGGATTGACTGCTAAAGGGCATGTAAGAAAAATCCAAAAGCAGCAAAGAAAGGGTGAAATAAATAATAACATATACATAACATTGAGATTGGCCTTTGGACTATTTCGGAGGCCCTGTCGACTCCAGTCGTTCTTTAAATTGATTTTTCATATGAGAGTCCCCTCCGGGGGACATTCCATTTTCATATGTGCATCTGTATATGTGTTCCCCCCTTCCCACTCTATTAATAAAATAATGCAATCAATTCCTGTGTGCACCGAGCAAAGACATGGGCCATTCCTTATGTGAAAAGCATTTGCATGTCTTTAATGGGACTTTCTGAGTGCTGTTACATAATGTAAAAGGACTGTGTGTGCTCAACTACTCCCGGAAAATGTTAGCCTAATAGGTTCATGCAGAAATTAGAATGATGTGATTTTTTCTCGGGAAAGAAATGGAAAAGGTGTTGGTTTCAGCTTGAGGTTCTGACGACGAGACTGAGAGGCTCTTTAAAATACTGTGTGTGTGTGTGTGTGTGTGTGTGTGTGTGTGTGTGTGTGTGTGTGTGTGTGTGTGTGTGTGTGTGTGTGTGTGTGTGTGTGCGTCTGTATATGTGCATGCACCACCGTCCAGGTTACGCATCCACGCACCGTGGGGGGACAAAATATCGTGGGTGTACAAACCTTTAGGAACACCTTCCTAATATTGAGTTGCATCCCCTTTGCCCTTAGAACAGCCGTAATTCATCGGGTATGGACTCTACAAGGTGTCAAAAGCGTTCCACGGGGATGCTGGCCCATGTTGACTCCAATGCTTCCCACAGTTGTGTCAAGTTGGCTGGATGTCCTTTGGGTGGTAGACCATTCCTGACACACACGAGAAACTGTTGAGCATTAAAAACCAAGCAGCATTGCAGTTCTTGACACAAACCGGTGCGCCTGGCACCTACTACCATACCCCGTTCAGAGGCACTTAAACCTTTTGTCTTGCCCATTCACACTCTGAATGGCACACATACAAAATCCATGTCTCAATTGCCTCAAAGCTTAAAAATCCCTCATTAACCTGTCTGCTCCCCTTCATCAACACTGATTGAAGAGGATTTAGCAATTGACATTAACAATGCATCATAGCTTTCACCTGGATTCACCTGGTCAGTGTATGTCATTGTGTTCCTAATGATTGTACACAGTGTATACACCTGTCTCTTATACACATCTAGATGTGTATAAGAGACAGGTGTATACACATGCTCCTGTATCTGTGTGCTGTCCTCTCGGTGCTGTGCGTGCGTGCACGTGCATTACGCCTGTGTGTGTGTGTGTGTGTGTGTGTGTGTGTGTGTGTGTGTGTGTGTGTGTGTGTGTGTGTGTGTGCACGCATGTCTCCACTGTGGATAGAGTGCACAGGGGCAAACATCTTTTAAATCCTCCTCGACTGACATTTCTCCCAGTGGATCAGAGAAATATCTTAATTATGCCACTTAACATCTCACTGAATGGTCTTTGGGCGAGCACTGGCGAGCATATAATTAATTTCACTGAGCTGCAGAAAAACTCAAAACACATAAATAACCGATGACCTGCTGAGAGGAAGCCTCGCTGGGATTTCTAATGCTAATGTTGCTCTAACAGAGAGAACACTCTGCCCAGGCAACAAAAAACAAATCAGTCAAATGGCATTGCGAACAAATAGCTAAATTAATTCTTGAAAGGTTGTAAAAGCCGAAAGTGTGTTGTAAGGTGGGTTGGATATAGATAGAGGGAATCCCTGTTGAGACACTGAGCCAATGTGAGAAGGTTGTGTCAACTGTAATGTATGTTTAAAGCACACAAACGTAACTACAATATACCTTTTTGTTCAGAGTCAGAAGAAAACCAACTGAAATAAAGTCTGTACAGCAGGGATCATCAACTAGATTCAGCCGCGGGCCGATATTTTCTTGAGGGGATGGTCGGGGTCCGGGAACATAATTACCATTCATTTGTAGACTGCAAATTGACCGCAATAAGCCCAAACAGATATAATATATCATTAAAACATAATTTCAAACCTTGCTTACATTTGTATACGTGTCAATTATACGTCGGGAAATTTGGCAACAGATTTCCAAATTTTGAAATAATTTGAAGGTGATTCCCTGGTGTTTTTACAATATGTTATGTCCAACTAAGATTTTTTATATGTCTTCTGATGTTGCGGCTATTTTCAGTTCTGCCCACAAATTTTCTATGGGATTGAGCTCAGAGTTCAAAATTGAAATTTGGGGGGGGACTCCAAGGTTCCTTGAAGGATTTTGTATCTTTAGCCCCTACTCCTACAATTTAGTCAGGGTGTCACCACAGATTATCTTTGGGGCAACCCTGTATTTAGCCTCAAATCCAATATGGCGTCCAAAATCCAATATGGCTAACATAATACCATTTGATGGAGGTCAAATCATATGTACAGTTGAAGTCGGAAGTTTACATACACTTAGGTTGGGGTCATTAAAACTCATTTTTCAACCACTCCACAAAATGTCTTGTTAACAAACTATAGTTTTGGCAAGTCGGTTAGGACATCTACTTTATGCATGACACAAGTAATCTTTCCAACAATTGTTTACAGACAGATTATTTMACTTATAACTCTGTATCACAATTATTGTGGGTCAGAAGTTTACATACACTAAGCTGACTGTGTCTTTAAACAGCTTGGAAAATTCCAGAAAATTATGTCATGGCTTTAGAAGCTTCTGATAGGCTAATTGACATCATCTGAGTCAATTGGCATCATTTGAGTCAATCGGAGGTCTACCTGTGGATGTATTTCAAGGCCTATATTCAAACTCATTGCTTGACATCATGGGAAAATCAAAATAAATCAGCCAAGACCTCAGAAAACAAATTGTAGACCTCCACAAGTCTGGTTCATCCTTGGGAGCCATTTCCATTTGGAAATGGCTCCCAAGGATGAACCAGACTTGTGGAGGTCTACAATTTGTGAAGGTACAACATTCATCTGTACAAACAATAGTACGCAAGTAAAAACACCATGGGACCATACAGCCGTCATAACGCTCAGGAAGGAGACGCGTTCTGTCTCCTAAAGATGAACGTACTTTGGTGCGAAAAGTGCAAATCAATCCCAGAACAACAGCAAAGGACCCTGTGAAGATGCTGGAGGAAACAGGTACAAAAGTATCTATATCCACAGTAAAACGAGTCCTGTATCGACATAACCTGCAAGGCCGCTCAGCAAGGAAGAAGCCACTGTTTCAAAACCGCCAGAAAAAAGCCAGACTACGGTTTGCAACTGCACATGGGACAAAGATCGTACTTTTTYGTGAAATGTCCTCTGGTCTGATGAAACAAAAATAGAACTGCTTGGCCATAATGACCATCGTTATGTTTGGGGGGAAAAGGGGGAGGCTTGCAAGCCAAAGAACACCATCGTAACCGTGAAGCATGGGGGTGGCAGCATCTTGTTGTGGGGGTGCTGCAGGAGGGACTGGTGCACTTCACAAAATAGATGGCATCATGAGGCAAGAAAATTATGTGGATATATTGAAGCAACATCTCAAGACATCAGTCAGGAAGTTAAAGCTTGGTCGCAAATGGGTCTTCCAAATGGACAATGACCCCAAGCATACCTCCAAAGTTGTGGCAAAATGGCTTAAGGACAACAAAGTCAAGGTATTGGAGTGGCCATCACAAAACCCTGACCTCAATCCCATAGAAAATTTGTGGGCAGAACTGAAAAAGCGTGTGCGAGCAAGGAGGCCTACAAACCAGACTCAGTTACACCAGCTCTGTCAGGAGGAATAGGCCGAAATTCACCCAACTTATTGTGGGAAGCTTGTGGAAGGCTACCCGAAACGTTTGGCCCAAGTAAAACAATTTAAAGGCAATGCTACCAAATACTAATTGAGTGTATGTAGACTTCTGACCCACTGGGAATGTGTTRAAAGAAATAAAAGCTGAAATAAATCACTSTACTATTATTCTGACATTTCACATTCATAAAATAAAGTGGTGATCCTAACTGACCTAAAACAGGGAATTTTTACTAGGAATTGTGAAAAACTGAGTTTAAATTTATTTGGCTAAGGTGTATGTAAACTTCCGACATCAACTGTAAATATGCATTTTGTATACGAGGCTTTTTTTCCAGAATTGTTTCCACTCATGGCCATAATGACTTTTTTGTAAATCATTCTTATTCCGAATCCAATATGGCCGACATAATTACTCTCAGACACCGTTGCCTGGATATAAATTCCCCTAGTTTATTTTGTATTGTGTTGTTCTGTCTTTATTAAAAAGGGTTTCATTACGACTCTTGGCATAACCAGAACTATGAGAGGCACTACCATGCCTCGTGTTTGAATAGCTGAAGCCAACTAGCTTTTCAATGTGTGTTCATGTTTTTTTACAACACAAGCACATAGTAGCGTCACCAAGTTACAGGAAAGCAACCTGTAATACAACAGTCAGCCACTCTAGTAGCGTATATGTAGAGCTAACATTTCCCCTATTTTCCCCACTGAAACTAAGTCTGCAAGGTTGATTCTAAGTATTTGAGGTGACAGGACATGAGTGTGTCCTAACAGGGTGAGGTAGCCAGGGTGAAGTAGCCAGTAGTGGTTGTAGTTCTGGGGCCTGACCAGGTTGCACAGCTACCTGGTCTTTCTGGGCAAGCTGCAGCGACAAGGGCAGTATCCTTCCTGTATGACTGGCAGGGTATTCAGGGCTGGGTGGGTGATCCGTTTCCATTTTTACAACAGTTGGGTGCAGGCACTCAGCAGATGCGGTTTGCATGCTAACAAGACCCATTGACTAACTGGAATGTTATCTCAGCCTGAATAATGCTGGGGATTCTCCAGTAGTGGAATGATTGTGTTTCTTTTTTTTCTGTTGAATGTGGCAAAAAGTATTGCATGTCACGTCCTGCATATTCCTTTGGAAGTCGGGTAGGATGATTATATGGCCGATATTTACTGTGGGTAAATGGCCACTAGCCTAAAAATGTCCACTAGCCTAATTTTACAATCATACATCGCCCATCTTCTGACTGAATATTAATTTGCAGCGCTCTACCCCCATCTGCCGTTCCACCTAAAAAAACTAATGCGGCCAAACAAAGTAATCCCCTTTCCCTTTCTAGTGCTTGACTGCCGCAATTGACTGCTAACTTCAGAGGTACCTTTGGACACTAAAACAAACAAGCACGATAATGAAACCGGGTTTACTCTGTGTCCATTGGTGCGCCAGTGACATGCAACCCCTCTCAGGGGTGAGCAATCCTTCCCATCATTCATATATGTCCACCTGCGCAATTCTGGGATTACATTTTCACCCAAAACTAAACTAGCTACAGCTCGTCTATACCTTCTCAGTTCTGTCTTGTAAAATAATCGATACACTGTCACCGAAGAATGCAAATTCTGCGCCGTGTCCCGTTCACCCATTCGAAAGCCTAGGATAAAAAATGAATGAAATTGAAACGCTAAACACCTAAGGGTAATGATGCCTTTGAATTGTTCCACAAAAGCTTAGTTATTTATCAAACWAAGTATAAACAGTTTGAATTTAAATAGCTGGCCCTGAGGTTGTTGTGTTACGATGCGCTGTGTGTTAACAAAATAAAGCCAAATAATCAGCGCAGTGCCAACTGCATGCCACCGACACSTTCTGTTTTCCCTAGGCAATCACCCATATCATAACATTGTTTTTTGTGATTTGTTGATCTCCTTGAGGAAAAAAACTAAACAAAGCACAGCCTATTGTTGTCGTTCCACAGCCACATGCATATATCCACAATTCTTTCTCTCCTACTGATGAACAACAACAAAAAATTGACCAGATATAGCCACTCTACCAATCGATGGATGTCACATTCAATGGCGGAATAACACCAGAACAGTTCAATGATGTCAACGGGGTCTTGATAATCCCCTTTTCAAAGTAGCAAGCGTTCCAATCTTTGGAATACGTGCTGAAACTACAAAACACCAGCGGTCAAACAATCCGCCCCTCTCTCTCTTACTCGCTCTCTGCGGTCTCCTTCTCCCAAATCTCCCTAACATAATTGTTCCCGCCGAAAGGGATATATGGACAAGAGCGGGCGAATACAGCAACTTATCCATCCACGAAGTCCACAACGCCAAGAGACAAGTCTCCCTACCTTGACTGCCGCAGACAAGAAACCATAGGAGTTGGATAATCATTTTGAGCAGGTTTGGCTGATGGACCGCTTCCAGCGTTCACTGTTAGTGGAGGTTTTTAGTAGCTGTTATTATAGCAGGAACCGCGACACTCCTTTCGCCCTCGGTCTTGAGGTCCGCTGGCGTTCTCTCGCTCCCTCTCTGGCGCGCGCTCGCTCGCTCCCCAGCTCGCACTTACTTTTTACTCCTTCGCTGCCTGACTCCACTGAGCAGTCCACATTTATACATCACTCAGTATACCCCTCGAGAGAAAAAGGAAGTAACTTTCGTTTAAAGGTCCAAATCACCCCAATTATTGTTTCACTATGGTTTATCAAAATTATAGTTTAAATGATTGTTCAATAATTTGTTCGGGAGTCAAACTAACGGATGATGGATGATGGACTGTGCAACTTGCAGTGTCACATCTTATCGCTGAAATCCGTGTGACATGAACTGTTTCATTATTAACGGGTTGTGGAGTGCACTGTTCGGACTGCAGGTCCCTTCTCCCTATCCTCTCTCTCGCTGTCACGCGCGCGCACACACGAGAACAGCGAATGGTTGGCTGTATGTTTGTACAAATTATATGCATATTCAGCTGGGAAAAAAAGCTTCTTCTTTATTAAATTTTTTTGCATTTTGTTTCTTGGCACACACCTAGTAACTCACTTGCGGTACGCTATCCAAACGAAATCTGCATGATACATCGAACATCTCATTTCAAAATCATGGGCATTAATATACAGTTGGTCCCCCCTTTGCTGCTATAACAGCCTCCAGTTGGTCCCCCCTTTGCTGCTATAACAGCCTCCACTCTTCTTAGACAGCTTTCCTAGATGTTTGAACATGTTGGAACATTGCTGCAGTCACATTCAGCCACAAGAGCATTAGTGAGGTCGGCACTGATGTTGGGTGATTAGGCCTGGCTCGCAGTCTGCCTCCAATTCATCCCAAAGGTGTTCAATGGGGTTGAGGTCAGGGCTTTCTGCAGGCCAGTCAAGTTCTTCCACACCAATCTCAACAAACCATTTCTGTATGGACCTCACTTTGTGCACTTGGGCATTGTCATGCTGAAACAGGAAAGGGCCTTCCCCAAACTGCTGCAACAAAGTTGGAAGCACAGAATCWTMTAAAATGTCATTGCATGCTGTAGCGTTAAGGTTTCCCTTCTCTCGAACGAAGGGGCCTAGCCTGAACCATGAAAAACAGCCCCAGACCCTTATTCCTCTTCCACCAAACTTTACAGTTGGCACTAAATTTGACAAATTGACTTGTGGGAAAGGTGGCGTCCTATGACGGTGCCACATTGAAAGTCACTGAGCTCTTCAGTAAAGCTTTTCTACTGCCAATGTTTGTCTATGGCGATTGCATGGCCATGTGCAACAGGTGTGGCTGAAACAGCTAAATCCACTCATATGAAGGGGTGTCCACATACTTTTGTACATATAGTGTATGTGGATGCGATTGACATTGGAGTCTGAAATTCATAGGATAGTGACCCTACATGCCTCATGCCCCCTCCTACACCACAAACACTCTCTCTCCCTCTCCCACACACACACAGGTGGTCATGATCAATTAATTTATATATTCTACACCAGTCTATTGTAGTTCTTTCATCTGGCAGTGCATGCTAACAACCCAAGATACGTCCAACGGTAATATGAACACAAATGTAACTGAGGAAAGGTGTGAAAGTGACATCATGTAAGTCAGCAGATTCCTCACTACATTTAGGCGGAATCAATATGCTATTTGAGATGTGTGACAATAACAATATCAAAGCATTTGACACACTTCAGCATTCTCCTCAGAACAAGTGGTTGTGGTTTCTGCCTCGACAATGTGACTTAACCCCTGCCACTATCATGGTGTTTA
The DNA here is from genome assembly GCF_002910315.2 of Salvelinus sp. IW2-2015. Classification (NCBI taxonomy): domain Eukaryota; kingdom Metazoa; phylum Chordata; class Actinopteri; order Salmoniformes; family Salmonidae; genus Salvelinus; species Salvelinus sp. IW2-2015. The sequence goes on along the minus strand of NC_036867.1, from coordinate 28,020,375 downwards.
CGGCTAAATCACTCCTTAAAAGGTTGGTAATTGTGTTGCTCCTTTTCCCCATTGAGCTGTTAAAGTTCAAAGCCATTCAGCCCAGAAGAATATCAAATCTATCTCTGCCCTCTAACAATATGATGTAGAAAAGAGACATGAAACGCAGGCATTCAGCCTCTTGTCTCAAAGGAATAGCTGTGACATCCATTAACTCCATTGACATTTATATGCACCAGGATCGCACTGTGAAAACATTATTTTATTGTCTTTGTACTCTGGGAAAGAGGCCATTTTTAAGTTCATGTTGTCTCTCTCAATGTCTGGGTTGGAACATGCTTTCAAGGAAATGTAGCAGAAGTTGAGCAAGAATAGCAACTTTGTCATGCTAGCTTTATGTTGTGCTTGAGCCGTTTTCCTCTAGATATAGCTACTTTATCATACTGTAATAGAATATGGAGAACTGGGGTCTGTCTGGTGGTGGGGGTCGCGAGGCGGGGGGATTATATAAAAATGGACTCCTCTGACACCTTGTGCCACTATTAGGGACATGGGTGTGACTGAAGAGTATCCATTTCAGCACCATAGACAGCTCCACTCACTACAGWATGGCTGGTCTATGACACTGCAGCAGCAACGCTCATTCAACAACACACCCTTGCAGCATCACTAGTCAAAACACCTAAGCCATTCTGTCTTATGTCTAATCAATCCAGTAGCTTAAGAGAGCAACCTGATGGTCCCAACACACTGCCAGAGGAAAGTCATTCAGATGGTGCACACTGGCACAGGCATGTGGTTTCAGCCAAAGGTTGCATATGCAAAAAGTAGATCTGATCACTACTCTTCATGCACGCAGATGGCTTAGTGATGATTGGATCAAATATATCCATAAATTAAACTGTGCAATCACATTATCGCCCTTGTTTCAGTCTAGCGATGACGACCGAGGGGATGTCAATCAGACAGTAAACACTCAGAATGGGGTCAAGAAAACCGCCCAGRACAGAGTTCGCTGGGGATGCACCGTTGAGGCCCTTTGCTCCATTAGGAGCTGAAAGGAACAAGCCAAATCAAGTCTAAAATTCAGTATGCCTGACACATCCTCAAAGATATAATCCACCACAGCTTCAAGCTTTAGGAAAATAAACATCTCCTTTATTTACCTGACATCTAGTTCTATTAGCCCACACTACTGCTGGGCTGCCCGTCCTGTTCGCTCCAATTAGATGCCGCTCAATGAGTGTTCCCTAAGTATTTCCTATTTTGTGCACTACTTTCGACCAGGGCCCTATGGTCTCTGGTCAAAAGTAGTGCACTATAAAGGGTGCCATTTGGGAAGCAGACAATGTGTTTTGGTGACCAAACACACATGCTGGGTTGTTTCCCCTCATGGGGATCTGCCTTGGAAGAAGTCGAAGCAGTACCTTGATGTTTTCTAGAGACTGGAAGGAGATAGTATGGTAACCAGATCTCCACAGCCACCATCATCACAAGGGACCTGTTCACTGGCTCATCAACAGTGTCCCTCCAGAAACTCGGTTGTTGCCCCAGCAACCCGTTTTCTGATAGTCTGTTATCAATAGCAGTGTGTGTACGTCAGAGAGTGTGTCTCTGTGTGTGTGCGCGTGTGTGCTACTCCCTTTCTACACTTTCTTGTTCACTAGCTCAATCTCTTTATTCCCCTGGCCAGTGGTTATTGACTGGATTTTGTCGGATACAGTGTGTGTGTGTGTGTGTGTGTGTGTGTGTG
>NC_036867.1:27996521-28015689 GCF_002910315.2 Salvelinus sp. IW2-2015 | reverse complement strand
ATGTAGGGTGAAACTGTGTGTGTTACACGTGTGTGCGTATGTGTGTTTGTGTGTGTTCATTTGCATGCATGTGTGTGTGGTGCCAGAAAATTCACAGCACACTGATATAACACCTTGTTGCGAATAGTGATTAACAAGAGATCATTTGGTGATGATGACATACTGTAAAGTGTCACAAGTCAACTGCACAAGCGATGCATGAAGACTGCTGTTACAATGGCCGCCCGGAGTCAGAGACCAGGTTCTCCGTGGTAACTGTCACGTTCCTGACCTGTTTTCTATTGTTTTGTATGTGTTTAGTTGGTCAGGGCGTGAGTTGGGATGGGCAGTCTGTGTTGTTTGTTCTATGTGGGAGTGTGTTGGTTAATTAGCCTTATATGGTTCTCAATCAGGGACAGGTGTTATTCATTTCCTCTGATTGAGAATCATATATAGGTTGGCTGTTCTCACTGTTTGTTTGTGGGTGATTGTCTTCCGTGTCTGTGTCTGTGCACCACACGGGACTGTTTTCGGTTTGTTCGTTTTATGTAGTCTATTCCTGTTCGTGAGTTCTTTCGTGTCTTTATGTAAGTTCCATGTTCAGGTTTCGTCTACGTCGTTTTCTTATTTTGTAAGTTATTCAAGTGTTCTTCGTGTTTCGTCTTTATTTAATAAATTCATTATGTCATCATACCTCGCTGCGTATTGGTCCACCGATCCTTCTCTCCTCTCCTCGTCCGAGGAGGAGGAAGAGCTAGAGCACCGTTACAGTAACACATCACAACAGCTGTTCCCTATTGCTCTCAATGTCATGTGGCCCACTTCAGCAGTGCCATTGAGGTTATAACGTTCAGGCGTGGGCTAAATGAAAAGAGCAGTGTACCTCAAGGCCCTTCAGTGCCTGGGGTCTTTCTGTCATGAACTGCAAGAATAAAGAACAGTATTTACAAAGATGGTTTAGTATGAAAATATGTAGAAACTACTACTCTAATAGAAATCCCTGATCATGCTTGTAGGCAATGTAATGCTAACGTTGGCTAGCTAAGCTCATGCGTAGAAACACGTAATCGGGTCAAACTGTCACGTTCCTGACCTGTTTTCTGTTAGTTTTGTATGTGTTAGTTGGTCAGGACGTGAGTTTGGGTGGGCAGTSTATGTTTTCTGTTTCTATGTTGGTTTAAAGGGTGACCTAATATGGCTCTCAATTAGAGGTAGGTGTTTTCACACTGTTTGTTTGTGGGTGGTTGTCTCCTGTGTCTGTGTCTATGTTGCACCATACGGGACTGTTTCGTTCGTTCGTCGTTTTATGTAGTCATTTTCCTGTCCGTTCGTTCTGCGTTACATGTAAGTCCTTACGTTCAGGTTTGTCTACTCCGTTTGTTGTTTTGTTTAGTTTTAAGTGAAGTTCGTGTTGTCGTCTTTACTTTAATAAATATCATGTCATATCACAACGCTGCGCCTTGGTCGAATCACTACTCCTCCTCTTCGTATGAAGAGGAGGAGGAACACCGTTACACAAACGGTTGTCTCACGCCGAACTGCGCATGTGCAGGCCGTCAGTCAAAGGCACTCCTTTAATATAAAGTTGTTTTCGACTAAAATGAAAATGTGTACGTTTGTCACTTAGACGAGGTTGGAGTAATAACATGTCTAGCTACTTAAGACATTGGCTCGAATCTAGGTTGCGCCTTTAGACTTCGAGAAAATTAACAACTTAAGGAATAATTTTTTACTTCTATCATTGACTTCTCAAACCCCAAACCCCAAACCCCCGGTCTAGTCTGCCGAGTCTGCTTTKCAAGCGTTCAAGGAAGTCTCGCAATATTGGGCCTCGCGATGTTAGAAACTCTGTGGTATTTATCTCCACTTGGGTGAGTGTGTGTGTCTTCAAGGCATTCTTAGAATCAACAATGTTATTTGTTTGGATCCCTATTAGCTTTTGCAGAAGCAGCAGCTACTATTCCTGGGGTCCACAAAAATAGGCTAGTTGTCACGTCCTGACCTTAGTTCCTTTTTTAATGTCTCTATTTTAGTTTGGTCAGGGCGTGAGTTGGGGTGGGCATTCTATGTTTTGTTCTGTGTGTTTATATTCTATGTTGTAGGTCTAGGTTTTCTGTTTCTATGTGTTTGGCCTGGTATGGTTCTCAATCAGAGGCAGCTGTCTATCGTTGTCTCTGATTGAGAGCCATACTTAGGTTGCCTGTTTTCCCACTATGATTTGTGGGTAGTTGTTTTCTGACTTTGTATTAGTTACCAGACGGAACTGTTTCGGTTGTTCTTTGTTTGTTTATTTTGTATTTTAGTGTTCAGTGCATTTTAATAAAATGACGAACACTTACCACGCTGCACATTGGTCCGATCCTTCCTACTCTTCCTCAGACGAAGAGGAGATCCGTTACACTAGTGGCCAATCCTCAAAAAGGGCTTTAGTTTTTGAGCTACCCCTACCCGAGGTATAACAAAGCACAATCATGTTTTAACACATGTCTAAGGTCTCCCTCCATTTCGTATATGAAATGTATCATTGTATACAAATATTTTACTGCAAACGTGGTTAAATTGATAGATATTGTGACACACCCCCTTAACTCACAATATTTAACAGAATAAAGCCAGGTCAGGAGGCCATACACTGTTGAACTCTGCTTTGTACCTTCTGACAGTTTGACCAATATTTATTGAGAATTGATTTGCATCAGTAGTGACCCACTGGGCACAGTTGTCAATTCAACGTCTATTTCACTTTGGTTCAATGTAATTTAATTGAAAGAATTTGGAAACAACATGGATTCAACCAGTGTGTGCCCAGTGGGGAGCTTTGAAGGATCAACGGAGACTGGTCTCTATCGCAAAATAGATTTTCTATGTTAATGAGAATGATCTGTATAAACAAACTTCAGCTGGTCAAACAAAAGGCGTCTTTTATACTTCCAACACCTGTTTCGTATTTAACCTCTGGCATGCAGGAATGACTAAACACAAAGATAATTCTTCGGTTTACGCACGCAGCCCAGTCCTTTGATTGTGACATTCAACCCCAGTACTGACAGTGTCAGCTTGCAGAAGCGTCACGCACCTACATTTTTGAAGGACCAAAAGTGAGGGAGAGACTCAATGAACATGACACCCCCATTAGCCATGTTGGGAAGGACATTCCTTTCACTGATTTCCCAGAACGTTAACGTCAACGAGAGGCGACGRTCCACGGATCCACTCCGGAGTCCCGATCCCCTCCGCTATAGGTAAGATAAGGATCTGTGTCTGCCTCCGGGCTGCCATCCAAATGGAGCTCAGTTTGAGGGCCATCRACATGTTATTAACAAACCATGGGGTCTTCAACATCAATCTTCTGGGATGACTGAAAAGACATGAGAGAGTGGAGAATTTAGGTTGGAGACAGGTCATTCAGGATATGTGAGGCTGGATGAGGATAGGGCTGGGGATGTTTGTGCTCTATGTGTGCTGGAGTCTTGGAGGAACTCATCATGTTACTTACTGAGATTGAGCAGATTGTTGGACTGACTGTTTAAACCACAAGGAGATTATCCATTTACAGTTATGTAAGATTGTCCTGTGTGGCTCAATTGGCATGTACGTAGCACTAACAATGCCAATGAGGGTTCATTCCTGCAGGAATCACATCAAAATATATACTGTATATAGAAATTCACTGTACTGTAAATTGCTGGGCTTAAAGCATCTACCAAAGTGGCACATGTGATATTATATTATACTGTGTATCACAAACAATACATTTATCAATGGGAACTTTCAACATTTCAGTGGGTTAATGTTACAGTAACTTCCCAAAGTGGGATAAAAAGTGAACTTTTAAATGAAAACGGTTGATAATAATTGAATAATAGAGAGAAAGGTGTTGTTTGTGTGTATTATACCAATTAAGATGACAAGTACTTCAGAGAAAGCCTGTGTCATTATAGATGTGATAAACTCCAATACCCWATTCATTAATTATTATATTTTCTTATTTTAATTCAAGTTGCTTTTCTTACTTAATAAATGCCTGCACTTCAATGCCAGAGTGTAGGTGTACGTAGATCTCATTGCTATATTTGTCATCTGTAATGTTTGGTGAGGATCAAAAAACAGGGCCTACCTGTGATTGAATTACCATACAGAGTACAGAGTCAGCAAGCAATGTGGGCAGGATTCGAAGGAATCACTGAGGCCCTCTATAATTAAACACATTCGGTACACACACAGACAGACACGGACAACGGGTACACACACCACACACACACACACACACACACACACACACACACACACACACACACACACCAACACACACCACACACACACCACACACACACACACACACAACACCACACACACACACCACACACACACAATCAGACATACAATCAGACATACACACACACACACACACAATCAGACACACACACTCAAACGCACTCAAACTGCCAGGCACAAATATGAACACACGCAAACACGCACACACTCAAATTCACACACACATACCAGATGTTTCCATTTCTTTTCAGGAATGTTTGTGAGCAAACCGTTGTCTCTAAGAAAACCTTCACCAGTCACCACAAATATTACTATTACTGACCTTGCTACTGTCCCTTTACGGTATATACTGTAGTTGTTGAATAGTTATTGCAAGAATGGTCTTGCAACACAGACGCTGAACCATTGACTCACGCGTTCAAACCGGTAACCTTAATCGTGCTGTGCACAACTTCTATTGTTGTCCCTTGTCAACAGATATAATGAATGCGTCAGAAAGAAACCCTTACTACGGATAATCAACAACCCTATCMATTTTCAGAATCTTATGTACAATACATCAAAGAGAAACTTGAAGATGGCAATTGTCTAAGCTACCATTAGACATACAGTTATATGCTCACTGTTCCCTGAGTTTATGCCTAGACTTTAGCTCAACGGGCTAACAACCCTAAAACCCGGATGGTCACATAAATCCCTGTTAGATACCAGGCCCTAGTATACGTACTGTAAATCGGCAGATGCTGACTACATGAGCTGTAACCTTCCTCATCCAATTCTAGGTTTCCACAGGAACCTCACAGGAAGTAATACCCCGTGACACGGAGAGGCGCGTAGATCCATAGAGTCGGCTCAGCGGAGACATTATGGTCAAAGCCCCAGTCGGCTTTCGTTGGTTCTCTCATTTTAAACTCCATTTTCYTTTTCTCGCTCCCTCATACTGGGTTAGGGTCGAGGGGTCAACCAGATTATCTCCTAATCCCGTTAATCCATCCTCACATCAGTCTAGGATTACGAGCCGTTGTAATTGAAGGAGCCACCGCCTCAATAAAAAAAAGACAGGAAGGCTGAGGATGGCTGATGGTTGAGGAAATGCTGTGAAATGAGGAGAGGGAGAAATTATGGTACATTATCATGGTGTGTGTGTGGGGGGGTGGGAGTGTTTGAAGGGGGTCAGTGCCCTCCTCATGCTGAGATGCCAGTCATATTTCATTAAGGTGAAATTAAGAGAAGATGGCTTGACCCCTGCCTGCGGCCTGGAGTAATCTCTCACAGTAACATTGACTCTCCCTTAATACATAAAAGCAGACGATATATGGACAAAGACTGACAGATAGTTGGACAGATGGATGGACAATGTGTGTGTGTGTATGTATGTATGTGTGTATGTGTGTGTATGTGTGTCTGYGTATGACTKTCCAAATTTTAGTAGCTGTGTGTCTATGCGTCTGTGTATCAATGTGAGTTGTCAAGTCTGTATATGTGTGTCGGTGTGTGTACACAGACTTGAAAACTCACAATGATACACAGACACATACACACACACAGATTAACATGTGCAAAGTCATTTCACGTCTGAGTGTGTGTGTATGGCTCCCATATGCAGCTTCCATTTGCCCTCTCATATGTCGGCTGTTAGTGTTAGGGGTCAGTGGTCAGTGCCTTCTGATGAGTGGACATTTTGTTGATAAAACATCTATTAGTAAGTACTCTGTCAGATTAGTGGATTTAGAGGTCTGCGGCCAAGCAGGGTCACGGAGCAGCAGGCCTCTCTACTGGATCCCTGAAAAGTTTGACTCTAAGAGACTCCTATAATCTCCAAACACTAGCTCAAGTTATCTTTCCGCTTGGGAAATTAAGGTCTTGGTAGAACTTGATCCTCTGCAATCTATGAGATGTACGCTGTACTTAGATGGAAATGGTACATTTTCAAAAGAAGACCGGTGCAGTACTATAGTTTTCCAGGAAATTAGTGCAATTCATAATTCAATCAAAGATGAATTTAGAAAGAGGCAGAAAAAAAGATAGACAATGATTGGATGAATCATGGGGGGGGGGGTTACGTTTGTGTGTGTGTGTGTGTATGTGTGCACTTGTGCTTATGTGTGTACATGCATGTGTGTTTGCACATGCACGTGTATGTGTGTGCGCATTTGCATATCTGTGTGTGTGTGACCGAATCAACCTAATTAATCGGTGCGTGCGGATGTCATTCACCTGAATGGATCACCCCCTCAATCTCTCTGACCTTCAAAGCTTCCCCCTGCAAGTCTGGAGGGTGGCCTGTGTGACCTTTCATTTTTGCGCCACGTTCCCCCTTTTATTCGTATCTTCCGCGTGTGCCGATAATGCCTCTTTTCCCCTTCACTCCTCCTGATGTAATTTAAACAGGATTTTCTTCATATCAGGATCTGGGGATAAGAAAGATAGCAGTGCTAGGATGGAGGGAGAGAGGGAGAGAGAGGAGGGGGAAGGTGAGAGTGAGATGACAGAAATGTCTGGACTAGGCTGAGATTTGGACTGTGACAACCATAAGTACCTAATGTATCTGTGGTCCTGTTGTGTAGAATAAAACTGTCTCACAGCATCTTCATAATGTTCTAAAGGATGAATGTGTTAAACATACCAGTGAATCTAACTTCAAATTATGATTGAGTACTTTAATATGTGTGTGTGTGTGTGTGTGTGTACGTGTCAGTACACGTGCCCGCGCACGAGTCACGACCACAGTATGTGTCACAGCTCCTCCCTGTGACATTCCCACAACAATCTTGACATTGATTTAAGATTTTCATCGATCACCCTCCCAGAATTTCCCACAGCTTTGACTCTTAACTAAAATATGTTGTTATTATTGATGTAGGACTTAGGCCTCCTGGGTCCTGTGTTAGAGAGTGATGCAGAGAGAGAGAGATGCGAAGAGATATGCAGAAACAGAGAGCGAGAGAGATGATGTGGAGGCAGTTTTATACTTCCCTGATACATCCCTCCCTACATCGCTGCTGCCCCAAACAAGAAACACAATTGGACAGGGATGAAATACTGAACCATGGGGCCTGGCCCCTTCGTAACCTTTTAAAGCCATCTCTCTCACTCCACTGCCTCAGCAGCGGCCAATGGATCTCCCTGATTGAATTCCCCCTGTCCTTAACTGATCTGGGGGTGTTAGCTTGCAACAGGCTGGCCATAAATTCCTCAGGCTAGAGGGTCGGTAAGGTGTATTTGCTGATAGTTTCATGACATCTTCCATAGACACTAGTTTGTAAAAAGAATTGTCAGGAAGAATTAATTACCTTGTTACCAACAATACCAGCTTTTTGATGTGTGTATCAGACACACACATGAAAAGACATCAGACTTACACTAAAACATACTGGCCAAACTCATGATATTTCTGACATATCTCTCCCAGCAATTCTACCAGGCGTTCAGCGCTCTTTTGACAGCATACTCACACACTGACTAGTCTGGCAAAGGGTCTTTCTCCTCTCTTGCCTCTCTCCTTAGTGGTTGGCTCTCTTTTGGTGTGTGTGTCTCTGTGTGTGTGTGTGTGTGTGTGTGTGTGTGTGGTGTGTGTGTGTGTGTGTGTGTGTGTGTGTGGTGTGTGTGTGTGTGTGTGTGTGTGTGTGTGTGTGTGTGTGTGTGTTGTGTGTGTGTGTGTGTGTGTGGTGTGTGTGTGTGTTGGTGGTGTGTGTGTGTGTGATGTGTGTGTGTGTGTGTGTGTGTGTGTGCTCCTGTGTCCAACCCCTCTCCCTGCCCAACCCTGATTTATTTAACACTAAAACACTTGTTATGCAACGCGCTTATTAAACCTGCGAAGGGGAAGATCAATAAAGCATTCTTTATGGCTACAGCTTAAGAAAATGTGGTGTGGGAGAGACAATGGGCAGGATCTTGTGTGATTTACCGCCTCCCAGGGTCAAAATTAATTTACTGATGCGGACATGASAAACACCAGAACCCGATAAAATGGCAGGATGGGCGATTATGAATCAGACTGCGATGCTGCCTGTAACCATACATTTAAAACATATCATTAAAGGCTTAAAGAGGGATACATTAATTATAATGACTATTGGCTTGGGAGATATACGAGACTACGGGGATGCAGGGAGAGGAGAAGGAGAGGCCTATAATGACAGGGAGGAATGGGTGTGTGTGTGTGAGAAAGAGTGTGTGTGTGTTTGGACCTGTCCATGTGCATGTGGGTGTCTGCATTTGTGTTTTTGTTTTACATGCACACAAACTCCCATATGTGACAGCTCTGCAATAGATTTAACAACCTCAATCACAGATATGTGTGCATGCTTTGATTGTAGAATCATATAAAATTATATAAATATCAAATGATGAATACACCGCTGTAGGAGCAGGGGTAGTGGTGAGGGAATGAAGAAAAGACACTAACAATCATATATCCCTGCAGAGTACAACGATTCAGTTGGAGTGATAATTGGATCCATTATAAACTCCAATTTCATCAAGTGCCAATATAGGCTTTTAATGGTGAAGTGCTCTGCTCAAAATTAAATGTGCCATTTTTAAAGCTACCTGTTACTATTGCCTCCAGAGATTTTGTTATTCAAGCTTTTGGTGTTTTATTTTAGAAATGGGATTGTGGGTCTTGGAGTTGGTGGTGGTTGAGGGTGGGGGAGGCATTGAAAGATTTGAGAACATTTTAGATCGAAAACGTGCCTTTCAAACTGCCATGGCAAAATTCTATTGTTATCGTATTGCCATATTGCCATATATATTGCCATATGCCATCCTGACCCTTTTTACGTTCCGAATGTCACACATTACATTTTCATCATGCCAAAGTGCACAGATCTGTAAAACTCCTCACAATCCGCAGCTTCTGAGTTTAGTCAAGTTTCAGTATTTGGAACTCTCATTTGGATAGTATGTCTTCCAGTTATTTTAAATGTTATGGTTATTTTGGTCACTGCTCACAAAATATGCAAAATGTCACCCATAATGTTTTGAATGAGTACAGGTTTATCGATCTACAGTTCTCATAAGAGTGGTTAAACTTAGGTTAGGTTTGGATAGGTTAACTAAGTGCTATAGATGCTGTAAGTGCCTATTAGAAGAGCATGAATGAATAACTGCAAATTCATCCATGGCATTTAAATGACTTGGGCCACCAAAAGAGTGAAGTACCAACACCACTTTGCACCTTTGCAAGAGGCTGAAGAAAGCGCCTTTATCCTCTCACTTGTCTTGATGCTCACTCATATCCCCATTAAAGTTAAATTGAGTAATTGTAGTTAAAAGAAAATCAAACTACTCAATAGATATTATGTTCTAGATTTTCGTAATCTAGGCAACCCAGAACCAAAATCTCACGTAAACAATCCAGATTCGATTCTGGAGGGAGAGATATGAGATATAAGACTAGTGCAAGTGGTGAAACGAGGGTGGATCCTCTTTGGTAGCTCCACCCCCCTTTTGCTGCAAGTGTCAGGCAAGTCTATGGGCCAAATGTCCCCTCCCTTTCCGAAATTCAAAAGATGCCAAGTACTGTTTACCTCCGCGAAATCGGGATTTGTCCTTGTAACCTAGTGACACAAAACCAGTGCACCAGAACAACTGTTCCTTGTTATTCGTCAGATCTCATAGTCCCGGTACAGGTGATATATTTATGTTAGTCTGCCCATGAGAGATTAAGATTTTCTCCAATTGCTAGAAGCTTCTGACCTTAGAATTTCCAAAAATCATCATAATCAGTCATAGGTTTTACAGACAGAAAACTACAGGTGACTAGCTACATTTGAAGTTCCCAAGCAAACCGTTTAAAAACTTCAGATCAGAACATTTCTCCATTAATACGTCATGCTAATTGTCAGCTCCAAAGTGTGTAGGTAAGAGGAACACAAAGTGTGTCAGTGTCATTGGTTTGACGGCCACTCAGACCCTCTATGCTGCCCTTCAATCAGTATGTTTACACATGTAAACATGCTGTATTTKAGATACTCTTTCGTTCAATGAGGATAATTGGTCATTGGACCCTGTCATTCAGTTATGTGATGAACTATAATATTAGGTGATGCCAGGTGAYGTGGGATGGATGCTTTGATAACTAAATATTATTTCTTTCGCAGGATGACATTTTAACCCTTTCATTCGTGAKTTCCAAATGTCTYTAAATGTCGCCCCAGCATGACTTTTTTTATGTACGTGATGTTAGAACATTCTCTCCATTCCAGAATGTGATTGTTACGCAACAGTGCATTTAATCCACGCTGCCCTCAAACCAAAGCACGYAGCCTGTTTTTATTTATAGGCTGTTTTCAATTTGTCAATTTCAAATTATTTTCTAACAAGTTTTTTATTTTCTAAGAGCAATTTGAATTGAGGTGTGTTCCACCTCATTCATTCACATGAAAGTAGTAATTTTTACTTTTGCGGACCAATTAATTTTTACATTTCTGACCCGTACAAAATTCGCCAAACACTTCCCAATTGTTTGTGCAGTTCAAGTGTCACGACTTTCACCGAAGGTGGCTCCTCTCTCTGTTCTTAATTATTGGCCTATTTAAACTTCCAGGGCCCGCCTGCTTTTGTGCGGGCTTATTCTCACTGTCAGTGTTAAGATTGTTGTGCTTACGTATTTTGCTRTCTGTTATTTTCCCTGGTTTTGGGGACATACCTGTTTTTGGGTATTTTTGCCTGTTTGTTGGCTAGACCCAGCTTAATAAACGTATGCATTGGAAGCATTGCTCTCTGCACCTGACTCCACACCCACCACTCCTAGCTATCCGTGACATCAAGTCTGCAGACATTTGCTCATCTCCCGTCCTGCACACACGTGTTCACATTTGTCGTCTGTTGCCTGCATCGCAGTCAAAATAGTTTTCGTTACCAATAATAACTTTGGAAATGTGTGTGTTTCTATCAAAGTAAGGGCCTTACTAAGTTATAATAGTTTCTGCATGTCGTGTTATGTCGTTTCTAATGTAACATAATATTTTTGTGTATATTCCTTATAACCGCGGACACGCAAGGTAAATTTACTAATTTCATAACCTTTATGGTGTTATACTCAACGCTCTGGAAAACAATGCTAATTGCGTCAGAGAAGTATTAACATGTGTTGTATTTTGAAGCTACCCTGGACTGATGACTCCCAAGTGGCGCAGCTGTCTAAGGCACAGCGTCTCAGTGCTAGAGTCGTCTCTACAGACACCCATGTTCAAATCCAGACTGCGTTTCTATCAAAGTAAGTGCCTTATTATATTATAATAGTTATAATTATAAGTTATAATAGMTACATTATTCTATTAGCTCTGAAAAACAATGCTAATTGAAGTATTGGCTTGTTGTATTTGGAAGCTACCATGGAAAAATTGAAAAATATCATCTTATACCACTTGGTCGTTTTCTGAGTGTATTCCACAAAGCCGTTTATCATGTCCGCCTTATCCACTGCCCCCATTTTTAGGTTATAGTCCAGCACGCTGTCTGGTTAGATTTATCTCTCTCCCGTCAGGTGGTCCACCTTCCCTGTGGCCGACATGGTTGCTGTATGGACAGTGGAGAGGACATGGACGTCTCGTTTGTCATGCCATTTTACTGCCAGCTGTTGACATTTCTTATTTTGTATAACGGGTAATTAAGGATGGCAGTAGCATTGTTGATGAAATGCAGCCATCGCAGCAGAACTAGGAAGCAGTCTTGGGAAAAGAGGGTGGCAAAGAATGGTGTTGCAAACATAGGATCTGTACTCCAGTACTCTCTTAGGGAGTTCTTCTTTACTTTCCCCATGAGAAGGACTGTCACCAGGAAGGTATATATTTCACTAATTGTGGTTGTCCCTCCCACTCTTGGCTCTCTCTTCTCCTGTAGTTCCAAGGCAAAGTGATTGGTCTCTGCTATGTCTCCCACCAGCTCYTCTGTCAGAAATAACTTGAAGCACTCTGCCTCAGATGGAAATGGCATTGGCAGTTGCACTCCAGACTGGGACTCATCAAAGCAAACAGCAGGGCCAGGAGGGGTGAAATGGCTGGTAGCCTTCCAGCTACCACAGAACTCCTGTACTTCATTTGTGAGTTGTCTCCTTTTGAAAGACATTGCTAACGCTACAGCTTAGTTCACTAGCTACATACATAAACAACAACACTGAATGGCTCAGAGAGGGAGTGAGAGGTTACGTGATTGACTGCCTGCACGCGCCATTTGTATCAAAAAATCCCTATCAGAAAATGTTTTGTTTGGTAGTTATTGATATATTTACTGTTTTATTCATGTTTTTCAATTCCCGGTGATAAATCATGCATTACGATTCTTGCATAGATTGTAATGGGAACATAGTATGTGTAAAATACTTTTTTGAAGGTTGTACTGATTATGATGAGCTAAGCTAATTCCAGCTATGTGTGTGGAGCCATGTTTGTTGACATACAATGCATTCTGGGTTTCACGTAATTGTCTGTCGGACCAAAGATGCTGTAACAAAATTAGGTGAGTAAGGGTTCACTCATTTTTTGAGAACTTCAGGAAGTGAATGGTGGGATGTGAACGATGGTAGACGACACACCCCTTCAACATGCATACTATAAACAGACCAAACTCATCTTGTCTTCTCTTATTATCTTTGGTTTCTGTGAGGAAAAAAAGCATGGCTGCACGCTGAAACTCATCGTCGTCAGATTACTTTCGATTTCTAGAAAGCGTTTTACTCAATTATTTAGATAAATGGTGAGCTCACCCATGATGTGATTAATTATACATAGTAATTGCTATTAGCTAATTCATATTGTAGTTTACGTCAGCTGAGAGTTAGAAAATATGACCTCTTGTGTTGCGTCAATCTTTCCTCWCTTAGCGCTAGTACAAATGTAGTCTACATTTTTCCGGTTTGGATGATTGTGTTATGCTATAGATACTTCTGTGAATATCTGAACATTGTAGCCAAAAATAAACTGCTCACATTCTGGACATAACTTTGTGAAGACTGTGTTTGTGTAAATAGTTTCTGAAAAAAGTGTGGCCAGCTCAAATGCTGATTGTTGYGTCATTCRAAACTGCCCGTAAGCGTTCTAAATAAGCATTCTAATCACACGGGTGTGATCATACGCTTCAGGGACCACTGTAGAATGATCACACCCATGTGATGGTACGTGTGAAAGAGTTGATGGCATCAAAAGGAGATGAAAGGTTCCGGTGAAAACATCTGAATATTAATCTGTCCCTAATGGAGCAGTCTTTGAAAATGGGTTCTAACTAGAACCATAAAGGGTTCTTCGGCTTGTCCCTGTGGGAGAAAGGGTCCATCGGCTTGTCCCTTTATGGTTCTAGTCAGGTGTCTTCAACCTTTTCTTGACCCGGCAAACCAGGGACCCTATATATTAATATTATTCACTTTTTCTTTTTTTATGACTTTACCCAGATGAGCACCATATTCCATAGAGTGCAAGCATACTTAAACCCCTATCATATGTTCAAAAAAATATATATTCTTGGTTGAACTCTACCCCTCATCAAATAACCCTTTTGAACCCTTTTTTCAAATGTGTGAGAGACATGAATGGGTTTTTCCAAACAGGCTACTTTGTAAAAACAAGGATTCCTATGACACAATAACTTGTGACCTTTTCATGTTTGCCTCAGTTAAATAATRCTGAACGAGCCAAACAAACAAACGTTTGTAGAGCATCACCATAAAGATGTGACAATATACTAGGTCATGAGTGTATTCCTGAATGTATGTGTAACCGACRGAGTTCGAACACGTGTCTCCTGAGCGTCGGGAGAGTAAAAAGGTTAAAGATGTAAATGGTTGTGAGTGTTTTCCTAAATGCATTGTGAAATGTAATATATTTGTTTTCTCTCTCTTACAGTATGTACAGGCAGCAAACTGGGAACTTTCCTAGAACATTAGCTAAGATTCCCTGTCACACCCTGATCTGTTTCACCTGTCTTTGTGATTGTCTCCACCCCCTCCAGGTGTCGCCCATCTTCCCCAGTATCCCCTGTGTATTTAGACCTGTGTTCTCTGTTTGTCTGTTGCCAGTTCGTCTTGTTTGTTCAAGTCAACCAGCGTTTTGTGTCTAAGCTCCTGCTTTTTCCTGTCTCTCTTTTCTCGTCCTACTGGCTTTGTCCCTTGCCTGTCCTGACTGCAAGCCCGCCTGCCTGACCTCTCTGCCTGCCCCTGACCCTGCCTGCCGACCTGTACCTTTGCACCCATCTGGATTACCGACCTTTGCCTTACCCTGACCCTTAGCCTGCCTGCCGCCCGGTACTGTTGCTCCACCTCTGGTTTTCTGACCCCTGCCTGCCTTGACCTGTCTATTGCCTGCCCCTGTTGGGACTTCTACACCTGCATTGCTTGCTGTTTGGGGTTTTAGGCTGGGTTTCTGTACAGCACTTTGAGATATCAGCTGATGTACGAAGGGCTATATAAATACATTTGATTTGATTTTAGATTTTGGAACATTAAACTATTGTTTATTCATTGTGGTCTACATCTGGGTTTTACTTTCACACCTGATAGTACAAACTGGCCATGACTGATCAAGCAGACCCGGACCAACTGCGCAGCGCCATCTCCTCCCAAGGAGCCTCCATTGGTAGGCACGAGGAATTGCTTTGTGGGCTGATGGAGGGGGTCAAAACATTGGCTGAGCATAATGACCGGGCGTTGGACATGCTGCTGGAGCAATGCCGCGGGTCATCTTGTGGGCAACCTGCCACGGTGGTAACCCCACTGCCCCTCAGCAACTCGGCGGTTAGCAGTGCCGCCCCACCGGCCACTCCACCTTCCCGGGAGCCTCGGTTACCTCCTCCAGAACGCTTTAATGGAGATGGTGTGTCCTCATTTTTAGAGTTTCAGCCCTCCTCCTTCCCCTCGGATCGCTCCAAAATAGCCTACCTCATCACGCTGATGTCTGGAAAGGCTCTCACCTGGGCTACCGCTGTATGGCAACAGCAGCCGGCCACATGCACGAGCCTGGAGGGGTTCATGGGCAAGGTGAGGAAGGTCTTTGATGTCCCGTTCTCCGGGAGAGAAGCTGCCCGGAACCTAATCCAGCTCTGGCAGGATGCCCGCACTGTGGCTGACTATGCGATGGATTTCCGTACGTTGGCAGCGGAGAGTGCGTGGAACTCGGAAGCAATGTTCGACATGTTCCTGCACAGCGTCTCGCAGGAGGTTAAGGACTAGCTTGCGGCTCGGGAGTTACCCACAGATTTTGACTCCCTCATCACTTTGACCATCCACATCAATGGCCGATTGCGGGAACGACGGATAGAGAGGAAATTCAATTTCACTCGCACGTCCAGGGATTCCACCTCGCCTCTGAGTCATCCCGGGAGGCCCTGGTTGTCCCGTGGCCGAGAGAACCTGAGATTTCCCAACCTTCCTCGAGAGTCACGAGGCACTATTTCCCGAGCCCATGMAACTAGGCAGGGCTGGGCTCTCGCCAGCGGAACGCCAACACCGGATCAGCACAAGGAGCTGTCTGTATTGAGGGACTTTTGRTCATTTTGTGTCCTCTTGCCTGGTAAAATTGAACCAAGAATGCATAGCAGTAGGATGTGTGTATTTGTCTTTGTCTTTGTATATYGCTGATTCATGATTTTGGCTAGGGTTCRTACAGATAGATATCCAAGGGTTTGCGACTTTCAGTAATGAGAACTGATGAGGCAATTAGTAATTCATTAATATAAGACTAATTGATCAGATATTAAAATATCTGAAGAATTATATTCGGAAAAGTATTACTTTGTAATCTCAACATTTTCCGTGGTGCCCTGACTTCCTAGTTAATTAATGTTTACATGATTAGTTTAATTACGTAATAATTCAACCTCGAGAACTGATTTGATWTAAAAAATAAGTCTTCACATTTAATGATAGTCCAGACACGACACAGTACATAATCAGTTTGTGAATGTTTATGTCAGCTTATATCCACAATCTCAAGTTGTTGACCAAAGCAATTATGAAATGCTAATGTACTGGTTATGAATGTAGCATGTATGGGTTATGAATGTGTTATGAAGTGTTACCGGGTATTACATGGCCAATGTTTAAACCCAACAACAAATGTTGACGCTAGCAGGAAACAGTGGATGGAGGGATTTTTCTAGAGGCTAAATAAAGAGGTGGCMTTTAGGGTAGGTTAGCTCCCAAGGAAACCTTAGGGTCAATACATTTATGAGAAAACAAATTCCACTAATGAGCAATGGCAATACAATGTGAGTGGAAGAAGCAGACAAATATGAAGAAGTAAAGGGAAAGAAATTAGAATAGATRCAAACATGACTGTACTCAAAACTGATCAGACAACCCTGATTAGATACCTTTCTAGTGCCATGAATATTTAGTAGCAATTTGTTAAATTAATGTTTAAGTGTTTATTGGATCGGTAATGATATGAGCTGATTTGAGGGTAAAGTTGAGTCAGTCAGCAGTGTTCGTGAGAGTAATTTTATGTGTTTTTTTTTTTTATATGTGGTTAGTAAACACATCTGATTTTACACGCATTGTAGATATGAGCTTCATATCATGTAGACCTTGTTTTTATCACCAACATTAATGGGTTCTCCTAACCGGCCATATTGGGCTTATTTGCATTTTGCAATCTCTTTTTATCATCCCTAATACTTTTCCCCTCACTGTGTTCGCCCTAATAGCGTTTCCACACCCTGCAGTGTGGGTTGGAGTCCATATATATAGTTTTATTGCAAACAAGGTGTACAAAAATAGAAAAAAAAGTGTACATCTCTTTTGCAAGCAGTTGACACATTAGGTAAAAATCCAGCAAAATCCCACATTAGCTCATGTGGGACATTGACACTTTGAAGCTATTCAAAGGGCAACAATTGAATCTGTCCTTCAATTTCCATCAATGGTTTTCATCATCATAACCTCATAAAACCGCCTTTGGTTCCCGTTTCAAGGAAATGTCATTATATCAGATATGAGTTTGAAAGTGCGAACCACTGCTTTTAACCAGGGCAAGGTGACCGGAAACATGACCGAATACAAACAGTGTAGCTATTCCCTCCGCAAGGCAATCAAACAAGCTAAGCGTCAGTATAGAGACAAAGTAGAGTTGCAATTCAAYGGCTCAGACACAAGAGGTATGTGTCAGGGTCTACAGTCAATCACGGATTACAAAAAGAAAACCAGCCCCATCGCGGACCAGGATGTCTTGCTCCCAGACAGACTAAATAACCAAAACCTGCGGACTCTCCTTCACTGCTGCCGACGTGAGTAAAACATTTAAACGTGTTAACCCTCGCAAGGCTGCAGGCCCAGACGGCATCCCCAGCCGCGTCCTCAGAGAATGCGCAGACCAGCTGGCTGGTGTGTTTACGGACATATTCAATCAATCAATCCTTATCCGTCTGCTGTTCCCACATGCTTCAAGAGGGCCACCATTGTTTCCTGTTCCCAAGAAAGCTAAGGTAACTGAGCTAAACGACTACCGCCCCGTAGCACCTCACTTCCGTCATCATGAAGTGCTTGAGAGACTAGTCAAGGACCATATCACCTCCCATCCATACCGGACACCCTAGACCCAACTCCATTTGCTTACCGACCCAATAGGTCCACAGACGACGCAATCGCAACCATCATGCACACTGCCCTAACCCATCTGGACAAAGAATACCTATGTGAGAATGCTGTTTCATCGACTACAGCTCAGCATTTAACACCATAGTACCCTCCAAACTCGTCATCAAGCTCGAGACCCTGGGTCTCGACCCCGCCCCTGTGCAACTGGGTTCCTGGACTTCCTGACGGGCCGCTCCCAGTGGTGAGGGTGGTAACAACATTCTCCACCCCGCTGATCCTCAACACTGGGGCCCCACAAGGGTGCGTTCTGCCTCTGCTGTATCCCTGGTCACCCACGACTGCGTGGCCATGCACGCCTCCAACTCAATCATCAAGTTGTGAACGACACTACAGTGGTAGGCTTGATTACCAACAACGACGAGACGGCCTACAGGGAGGAGGTGATGGCCCTCGAGTGTGGTGTCAGGAAAAAACCTCACACTCACAGCGTCAACAAAACAAAGGAGATGATTGTGGACTTCAGGAACAGCAGAGGAGCACCCCCTATCCACATCAACGGGACAGTAGTGGAGAGGGTAGTAAGTTTTAAGTTCCTCGGCGTACACATCACGCGACCAAACTGAATTCGTCCACCCACACAGACAGCGTTGTGAAGAAGCGCAGCAGCGCCTTTCAACCTCAGGAGGCTGAAGAAATTCGGCTTGTCACCAAAGCACTCAAAATCTTTAACAGATGCACAATCGAGAGCATCCTGGTGGGCGTATCACCGCCTGGTACGCAACTGCTCCGCCCACAACCGTAAGGCTCTCAGAGGGTAGTGAGGTCTGCACAACGCATCACTGGGGCAAACTACCGCGCCTCAGGACACCTACACCACCCGTGTCACAGAGGCATAAAAGATCATCAAAGGCAACAACCACCCGAGCCACTGCCTGTTACCCCGCTATCATCCAGAAGGTGAGGTCAGTACGGTACATCAAAGCAGGACCGAGAGACTGAAAACAGCCTCTACTCTCAAGGCCATCAGACTGTTAAACAGCCACCACTAACATCGAGTGGCTGCTGCCAACATACTGACTCAACTTCAGCTCACTTTAATAATGGAATTGATGGAAATTGATCAAAAATGTATCACTAGCCACTTTAAACAATGCACTTAATATAATGTATATGTATATACTGTACTCTATATCATCTACTGCATCTTGCCATCTTTATGTAATACATGTATCACTAGCCACTTGAAACTATGCACTTTTATGTTTACATACCCTACATTACTCATCTCATATGTATAGACTATACTCGACACCATCTACTGCATCTTGCCTATGCCGTTCTGTACCATCACTCATTCATATATCTCTATGCACATATTCTTTATCC
>NC_036867.1:27857759-27996496 GCF_002910315.2 Salvelinus sp. IW2-2015 | reverse complement strand
TCAACTTCAAGCTCACTTAATATGGAATTGATGGAAATTGATCAAAAATGTATCACTAGCCACTTTAAACAATGCCACTTAATATAATGTATATGTATATACTGTACTCTATATCATCTACTGCATCTTGCCATCTTTATGTAATACATGTATCACTAGCCACTTGAAACTATGCACTTTTATGTTTACATACCCTACATTACTCATCTCATATGTATAGACTATACTCGACACCATCTACTGCATCTTGCCTATGCCGTTCTGTACCATCACTCATTCATATATCTCTATGCACATATTCTTTATCCCTTTACACTTGTGTGTATAACGTAGTAGTTGTGGAATTGTTAGGTTAGATTACTTGTTGTGTTGGTTATTACTGCATTGTCGGAACTAGAAGCACAAGCATTTCGCTACACTCGCATTAACATCTGCTAACCATGTGTATGTGACAAATACAATTTGATTTGATTTGAGTTTTGATGAATCATAAAATCAAAGGACAATGTTTATGAATGGGAAAGAACATCTGCATCGGTTGCTGAGAGTGAAATTAGCTCAGTGTGAATATAATCGAAAGGTCATGCAAGTTCATACACAGAAACATGCTSCTACCTGGGTGGGTGGCTGTTGGTGAGTGTGTGTGTGCCCGCATATGTGCACCTGTTTACTTTTAATATGCCAGTCAAGGTTGTGCGAATCTGGATGCCCGTGGTCATGTTTGTCGCCTAGCTGACCAGGGGTCCCTCTGGATTGCCCATGGGAGATGCTTCGATGTCAGATGCAGAGCTGTAATTGGCCAGTGAGCCTGAGGACATGCCTGTGGGTTCCTGAAGCTAGATGGGAGACCGTCCAGTTTGATGAAATGCCTGGCTCCACCATCCTGGGTTATGTTCAGTAGGCATGAAATAGATTTTTTTGGTTGAAAAACAGCGAAATGGGGACAATTGTCCAATAATAAAAGCACATTTTCTGTTGTAAAACTATCTAAAACATTTTGTTACAGTGTGCCCTAATGAACACAAGCCAAGTCACTTTATAGGACATTTTTTGTATTGTATATACTGTTTTTGGAAATCAACTCAACCAAATAGCTGAATGACCAAACAACGCTAGAGCTGGCCTGCCCAGATGATCAACACTTCTGGTCCAAGGTCAGAAGCTGGAGGAGGTGGCCTGCCTACATTGGGGCACAACACCTGTCTGCTTACTCTTACACCTTTGTACATACAGTTGAAGTCGGAAGTTTACATACGCTTAGGTTGGAGTCATTAAAACTCGTTTTTCAACCACTCCACAAATTTCTTGTTAACAAACTATAGTTTTGGCAAGTCAGTTAGGACATTTACTTTATGCATGACACAAGTAATTTTTCCAACAATTGTTTACAGACAGATCACAATTACAGTGGGTCGGAAGTTTACATACACTAAGTTGACTGTGCCTTTAAACAGCTTGGAAAATTCCAGAAAACGATATCATGGCTTTAGAAGCTTCTGATAGGCTAATTGACATAATTTAAGTCAATTGGAGTTGTACCTGTGGATGTATTTCAAGGCCTACCTTTAAACCCAGTGCCTCTTTGCTTGATATCATAGGAAAATCTAAATAAATCAGCCAAGTCTGGTTCATCCTTGGGAGCAATTTCCAAACGCCTGAAGGTACCACGTTCATCTGCACAAGCAATAGTACACAGTATAAACACYATGGGACCACGCAGCCRTCATACCACTCAGGAAGGAGATGCGTTCTGTCTCCTAGAGATGAACGTACTTTGGTGCGAAAAGTGCAAATCAATCCCAGAACAACAGCAAAGGACCTTGTGAAGATGCTGGATGAAACAGGTACAAAAGTATCTATATCCATAATAAAACGAGGCCTAGATCGTCATAACCTGAAAGGTTGCTCAGAAAGCAAGAAGCCACTGATCCAAAACCGACGTAAAAAAAGCACGATTACGGTTTGCAACTGCACATGGGGACAAAGATCGTACTTTTTGGAGAAATGTCCTCTGGTCTGATGAAACAAAAATAGAACTGCTTGGCCATAATGACCATCGTTATGTTTGGAGGAAAAAGGGGAAGCTTGCAAGCTGAAGAACACTATCCCAACCATGAAGAACGGGGGTGGACAGCATCATGTTGTGGGGGTGCTTTGCTGCAGGAGGGACTGGTGTAGTTCACAAAATAGATGGCATCATCAGGCAAGAAAACTATGTTGATATATTGAAGCAACATCTCAAGATAACAGTCAGGAAGTTAAAGCTTGGTCGCAAATGGGTGTTCCAAATGGACAATGACCCAAGCATACTTCCAAAGTTGTGGCAAAATGGCTTAAGGACAACAAAGTCAAGGTATTGGAGTGGCCATCACAAAGCCCTGATCTCAATCCTATAGAAAATGTGTGGGCAGAACTGAAAAAGTGTGTGCGAGCAAGGAAGCCTACAAACCTGACTCCGTTACAACCAGCTCTGTCAGTTGGAATGGGCCAAACTTCACCCAACTTATTGTGGGAAGCTTGTGGAAGGCTTTCCGAAATGTTTACCTATGTTAAACAGTTTAAAGGCAATGCTACCAAATACTAATTGAGTGTATGTAGACTTCTGACCCACTGGGAATGTGATGAAAGAAATAAAAGCTGAAATAAATCAATCTCTCTACTATTATTCTGACATTTCACATTCTTAAAATGAAGTGGTGATCCTAACTGACCTAAGACAGGTAATTTTACTAGGATTAAATGTCAGGAATTGTGAAAAACTGAGTTAAAATGTATTTGGCTAAGGTATATTTAATCTTACGACTTCAACTGTATATCATGTTATGGACCTGTTAAGCAGGGCTAGGACACTAGACAATGTGAGTGTAGGCTTTTCAGTAGTCTGGCTAACTGGTAATGATTTTAGTCCTGTCTGGTCTTGTGATGTGCATGGTTTCCCAAAAGCATCGTAAGGCTACCTTCGTAGGAGCTTTGTTGAATCTCCGAGCTGTTGACCAAAACCATTGTTACTAAAGCGGCACTTTAAAATGCTTGTTATTTACCGACTGCCTCAGACCACTCAGAGCAGCTAAGTGCGTTGTTAAGTGCTTCAAATGAACCGAGATGACTGAATTAAAAGATAAATACAGTAGGCCTATAGGCTACATAGGCACAGGTAAATGCCAAATTAATGGAAACACTTGAGTAAATGAGGGATACAAAGTATATTGAAAGCAGGTGCTTCCACACAGGTGTGGTTTCTGAGTTAATTAAACAATTAACATTCCATCATGCTTAGGGTCATGTATAAAAATGCTGGGCAGTCCATTATTTTGGCTACCATGGTTATGCCCCCATAAGATGACATTGCCCCTATCCACATGGCACGAGTGGTGCCTGAATGGTTTGATGAGCATGAAAACAATGCAAACCAAATGCCATGGCCGTTTCAGTCCCCAGATCAATTGAACACTTATGGGAGATTCTGGAGYGGCGCCWGAGAAAGCGTTTTCTACCACCATCAACAAATCACTAAATTATGGAATTTCTCATGGAAGAATGGTGTCACATCCCTCCAATAGAGGTCCAGACACTTGTAGAATCCATGCCATGGTGCATTGAAGCTGTTCTGGCTCGTGGGGGCCCAACACCCTGTTAGGACGCTTTATGTTGGTATTTCCTTTATTTTGGCAGTTACGGTGCCTATAGAAAGTCTACACCCCTCTTGGATTTCTTCACATTTTACTGTGTTACAAATTGGGATTAAAATAGATTAAAATAAAATTAAAACGATCTATACAAAATTATCTAATGTCAAAGTGGAAGATCAATTCAAACATCTTTTAAAGATGAATGAAAAATAAAACATTAATATATCTTGATTAAATAAGACTTTACCCCCGAGTCAATTCATGTTAGAAACACCTTTGACAGCGATTACAGCTGTGAGTCTTGGGTAAGTCTCATAAGAGCTTTGCATACCTGTATTGTGCAAAATATGCCCAATATTCTTTTCAAAAATCTTCAAGCTCTGTCAAGGTATTGAGGATGGCTAGACAGCTTTTATCTTGCCATAGATTTTCAAGCAGATTTAAGTCAAAACTGTAACTTGGTCACTCAGGAATATTCACACTCTTCTTGGTTAGCAACTCCAATGTCTATTTGGCTTTGTGTTGTAGGTTATTGTACTGCTGAAAGGTGAATTCCTCTTCCAGTGTCTGGTGTAAAGCTGAAGCAAGTTTTCCTCTAGGATTTTGCCTGTGCTTTGCTCCATCCCATTTATTTTCATCCTGAAATACTCCCCAGTCTTTGCTGATGTCAAGCATAACCATACCATGATGCAGCCACCAACAAAATAAGAAGGTAGTTACTCGATGATGTGTTGTGTTGGATTTGCCCCAAACATARAGCTTTAGGCCAAAAGGTGTATTGCTTTGCCAATTTTTTTTTCAGTATTACTTTAGTGCCTTGTTGCAAACCTATGGATGTTTTGGAATATTTTTATTCTGTATATTTTTATAATTCTAGTAGCTATGTTGTTGACTTGACGTTAGCTAACATGGTTCCAACAATGTAGGCTGTGTGTAACGGTTTGGGTTTMTGATATGAAGGTTTGACTTGGAAACAGCTGATGTGTTGTGCACTGAAGTCCACAAGCGAAGGGTTAAAGTGAGAGGAGGAGAGCGCGTAGATGTGAGAAGGAATTAAACCACGATCTGGCTGCTATGAAAGTGAACTGCTTTTGCGTGTGATCAGGGCTGTATTCATTCAATGTTTCTTTAACGAAAGCAAATTAAACGAAACAGGGATAAACATCTGAATTTGTCCAATAGAAACTCTTATTTGCAACTGTTGGACTAATGATTACACCCTAGGTCAGCTAGATGCAGGCAAGACTGTGTAAGGCGATATCGAATGTGTCAATGTCTGTCACGTTCATTACTCAAATTTCTGTTGACCTGTGCACCTACATTGTAAACTTTCCTTAAAAGGTTGAAGCAACCTCATGATGGGTATAGGGAACATTTGAGTATCATGTAGTAAGTAAACTAATCATATCCATGTTACATTGAGCTGGGTGAATGGAATATGAATGACTGCATGCAATATGCTGTAATAGAAATAAGGCCATGCCACCCCCCCCCCCCAAAAGGTGTCCCCTCACCTTAAACGCTCCGACTGCCACTGATATACACACAGTACATTCATTTAAAAAATGTGACAGGGAAAACACAATAGAGTCAAAGACTTAATTCCATGCATGAAGAAAAACAAACAACACAATAAAATAAAGATGAAGGAGATGAAGATTGAATGTCTCTAACTGGCTTCAGATGATGAAAAGGCTGAGAGTTGAGGCAGTTTGGATTGGAAATCTAGTATATCTTCAATGGAGTGGGCATCGATGATACAGCCAGAGAGAAAGAAAGACAATCTGACAAACAGGACTGTRGSTCTTCATCAGTACACCACACCTGCTTCTCCGACAGTCAGTTCCTTTATAGGAGCCGCTTCTCCTCCATTGCCGAACATGTAACACCTGCCTGGGTGATGCCATGGCTGCTGAAAAGTGCACAAAAAAGACACTACATCCTGGCAGTGGTTAAGATCAGTCTCTGAGCCTCTGCCATCTCTGGACACARCATGCAGTCCTTGATTGTTATTCTTCCCGACAGAAAAGCCAGGGCTGCATTATTAAAATCCAAACAGCCAGACAGCCAAACAGCCAGATAGCTAGCTAGCTAGCTATAAGCCATATAGTGTCGATGCGCCATATATGTGACATATATTATTATGATAGTGTAACACAGAGAGCAGTTAAACATGGTTAAACATGATTCACAATCTTGGACAAACATTTAATCTGAATGTAACTCACAGTATGGACACAAAGAGAACAAACTAGATTAACAGTGTGGGTTTACATATTAGACGTGACTCACACTCAGAATGGACATGACACGGGTTGAGTGTTAAGACAGGCTGAACAGTGCCTCCCAGCAGAGAACACACAGGTTGACTGTGCTTTCCACCCTGTGCAGCCAGAACTAGACTCCTGGTGCATGTCAGGACGGTGAGTCACTGGAACAATTCCTGTGTGCTATAGAGAAAGATTAGTCCTCTGTGCCATCTCTCTCTCTGAGCCAGAGGGACGAGAGGGTCACAACTGACTGCAGTCAACAGACACTCGTATTTTACCTTCTCATTAGCAGTAAAGGAGGATGTGATAATTACTCTGCCAGAGTGGCAGAACCCTGCTCTGATGTAAAAGCTTACAAATGATGAGATGTGTATTTTACAACCGCTAAACTCTGGACAGTGCGCTTGGGAAACACTGTAAGTGTGAAGCTGTGTGTGTGTACAGTATGTGGGTATGAGGGAGGAGTGTAGGGGTGTGTGTGTCAGGTGTGTGTGGGTTTGTGTGTGTGGAGGCCCGTGGGTGGTYTCATTTGGCTCCCTAAGTAACTTTTTTTCATTGTTGGACATAAAAGACTGTAAAAACAGCAGTAAATCAGCGCCAAGTGATTTTAATGTAATAAGTCTGTTCCCAAGTAATCCCACACAGAATAGAGAGACGTGATTGTATACAAATGTAAGCAAGGTTTGAAATGTTTATGTTTTAGTCGAAAGTATCTGTTTGGGCTTCTTGCGGTCAATTTGCAGTTGAAAAATTMTTTGTAATTATGTTCCGGCCCTCTGTGCAATGAACACGATGGGAGACAGAGAGCTGGTTTCAAGCGCAGGGCGCAGCAGGTGTTTATTTGTAGAGGACCACAGGAGGAGGCAGGTAGCTGGGTCCAGGGGCAGGCAGAAGGTCATACACAGGGGATATCCAAACAGGCAACAGTACAGGCAGGGAAAAGGCTAGTAATGTCATCCGGGAGATCAGGCAATATGTTGATAACAGGAAATCCTAAAGTACAGGCAGGGAATAGGTGTCGTTAGTGAGACAGGCAAAAACTTTCAGACACAGGGGGATTAAATGCCAGGGCAAACCCAGCCCTACACATAGAAATGTATCCCAAAACAAGCAATACCTCACAATGATGGGGTGCAAAGAACTGAACTAAATAGTGTGTGATAATGACATACAGGTGTGTGAACAAGTGATCAGAATTCAAGTGATTGGGATCTGGAGAGTGAGCTGCGTTCAGGGGATCTATTTGTTTGAGAGTGTGAGCTGGAAAGTGGGCTGGAAAGTGAGCTGCGTTCAGGGGATCTACGTGTTTGAGAGTGTGAATTGGAAGCAGACGTTACACTCTGACCATCCGCTCAGCAAAAAATCGTCCCTCGGCTGAATCTAGTTGATAATGTTGAATTAACACATGCCTACATGTGTATAGGGGGATATTTTTCTGTCACTGGCCGTGTCTGAAATCTGTCTTGCCTACTACTTACTTAAACTACATACTGTGTACTAATCATACTACATACTATGTAGAACGCATTGTTTAGTGGAAAATATGCAGTAATCAACAAATATCAACCTACTAGGCTCACCCATACTGAGAATGCCTCATCTAATGCGCAATTGCATTGCTTTCCACCATTCGCTCATTTTGTTTCAACGCCTCATTTTCTCTGATTATCAGCTGATTGTAAGCTGTTGTCAAACACACATCGGTCGGAAAAGCCAATTCTCTTTCTCAATAGCATGCTGCGAATTCTACTACATGTAAAGCTGAAATGAGTATGCCATCCTGGCATTTAAAGCATACAATCAAAAAGCCTGCTATTTATAACCCAAGTACTGGTATTCGGACATGGCCTATATGTTTACCAGTCCCTTACACACCAAAAGGGGAGATACATAATGATCAAACATATGCCTTCATAGAGCACATCAATGGATCTGCAGACATCTTCTCTTCGACATCAGCCAATTAGCTCTGCACAGCCGCCCAAAGTAAATATAGCTTGGAGCCCTGGATTCAGATATGGGCTGCTTCCCAAATTCCACCCAATTCAATATACAGTTCATTACTTTTGACCAGAGCCCTATAAGTAGGTCCTGGGCCTTGGTCAAAAGTAGTGCACTATAGAGGAAAGAATGTGCCATTTGAGACGCAACCATGCTATCTCAGACATCAAATGTAGGGGAAAAGGAGTGATTTAAACCCAGCAACGCCCTGCACCTCCTCACATAACACAACCACCACAGACATAATCTATTTTAGGTCTGATATGGCATCCTGTAGCGCTAAGCGTTAGCATTTAACCACATTTTATCTGAACCCCACACAAATAATTGTCTGCATGTTTCCATCCAGTGTTAATAATGCATTATGGAGAATAAACACCATTTAGCCTATCACTCAGTAGCAGTAGAACATTTGGCACTATTGCTCCCTGATAGTATATCTGAGATATATCCTGTGTATAGCGAGCAATCATTACATACCAAAAAGAGCAAATGTCACCAGCTAAATGTCACATGCTAATGCAACGTTATGTAGTTCTAGCCTTTGTGTGTGTTTGTGTGGGTGATAGAGATAGAGAGAGAAAGACAGAGGGAAAAAGAGAGAGATGGTGTGAGAGAGATGGAGGGACAGAGAGAGGTACAGGAAATGGAGAGGGATAGAGAGAGCGAAGTAGAGAGAAAGGGAGAGGAGAGAAAGAGGGAGAGGGATAGAAAATGAGAGGGAAAGAGAGAGGGGCGGAGAGAGAGAGATGGGGATGTTAGAACACTTGTCTGTCTGTTAATCATCTCTCTGTCTTCCTGCTAGTCTTTTTAAAGGAACAATCCTCTGACAGCTAAATAACGTGTGTTTGTTCTCCGTGGCTTAATTATACATATTCCAATAAGAGCAACCTGCCAAGAAGCCGAATAGGAGAGATATTTTATCCTCCACAGTTATTCCGCAGTCACTTTACACACAGAATAGCAGAAGTAAAAGACTCTAGCTAAACTGAGTCCTGCAGGTCCTCACAGAAAGCCACAGGGAGGACACAGGAAGTGTCACATTTAGTGTCTTCCTGACACCTTGTCACCGCTTAGGTAGGGTTGTCACTACTTACCACAGCAGTAAAAACTTATGAAAAAAAATGTATTTAAGGTTAGCGTTAGGCATAAGGTTAGCAGTGTGGTTAAGGTCAGGGTTAAAATCTGATTTTAAGAAGTTAAATTGCAAAAATAGGTGGGGTTTAGCCATTTGTGGCTGTAATAACTAGTGATGAGCCGTAGGCAGGAGAACTTTCTACGTGGCGCACAATCTCACTTATGCTATCATTATCATTATTAATGGGACTTGACATAAGCCATTGCCACACATGACGATCACCCTCAGTTAGTTGACAAATGGCCTCCCACTGTTGGAATTGTTACGGCTCTGTCAAGTGTTTCCATTGGATGGCATGCTGATGTGTCATGACATTGCTGGGTTGTTTGACATGAATTTACAGACCAGCAACATAAGTACAAATCAGGGTAGTGTTCAGTAGGGAGGACAATGGAAAACMTTTTTTTTTAAAGAACAGAAAAATCTATTAAACATTTATTTTTGGATAAATAGGTCCAGGAAGTCCCTCACTATTTCAGTAATTTTTTTCAATTTGGTGCCTAATAAACATGACCCTGGCATATTAAGAAGGGTTTAAATTAAGAGTTAAAGCATGTYTTATGCCCAATTAGATGGCAAATGGTGGTACATCGGGTAAATGTTAAAGAACAAGTGAAGATGGCACCAGAGGGGATGGCTGTGGTCTTATTGGCTCTTAACCAACCATGCTATTTGTTTTTGTTTTTGTGTTGTTCGTTACTTGTTTTGTACATATATTGAATTTACAATGCTTTAATATTCCAACAGAGGCAGGCAATAGACAGGTCAAGGCAGGCAGGGGTCAGTAAACCAGAGGTGGGGAAACGGTACCGGACAGCAGGCAGGCTCAGGGTCAGGGTAGGCAGAGGTCAATAATCCAGAAGTGGGGCAAAGGTACAGGTCGGCAGGGTCAGGGGCAGGCAGAGTCGTCAGGCAGGCTTACTCAGAGTCAGGACAGGCAAGGGTCAAAACCAGGAGGGAGAGACAAATAGAGACTGGGAAAAGAAGGAGCTGAGAACAAAAACGCTGGTTGACTTGACAAACAAGACGAACTGGCAACAGACAAACAGAGAACACAGGCATAAATACACAGGGGATAATGGGGAAGATGGGCGACACCTGGAGGGGCGTGGAGACAATCACAAAGACAGGTGAAACAGATCAGGGTGTGACAACATCATGTTGCCGCTACCGTCTCTTACAACCGAAAAAAGATTCTGGACATCAGAACTGCGATTACTCACCTCAGATTAGACASAGYTTTTCTTCAATGAGTCCATCCTGCTAGCTAACGTTCAATCACTGGAAAAGAAATGGGATGAACTGAAAGCATGTATATCCTACCAACGGGACATTAAAAACTGTAATATCTTATGTTTCACCGAGTCGGGGTGGAGCGACAACATTAAGAACATACAGCTGGCGGGTTACACAATCTATCGGCAGGATAGAACAGCAGCCTCCGGTAAAACACGGGGCGGGGGCCTATGCATAAACAACAYGATATCTAAGGAAGTCTCGAGGTTTTGCTCGCCTGAGTTAGAGTATCTCATGGTAAGCTGTAGACCACACTATCTACCTAAAGAGTTTCATCTGTGTTTTTCGAAGCTGTCTACATACCACCACAGACCGATGCTGGCACTAAAACCGCACTCAACCAACTCTATAAGGGAATAAGAAAACAAGAAAACGCTCATCCAGAAGCGGTGCTCCTAGTGGCCGATGACTTTAATGCAGGGAAACTTAAATCAGTTTTACCTAATGTGCAACCAGAGGGGGAAAAAAACTCTAAACCACCTTTCCACCTTTCACACACAGAGATGCATAGAAAGCTCACTCTCGCCCTCCATTTGACAAATCTGACCAGAATTCTATCCTCCTCATTCCTGCTTACAAGCAAAAATTAAAGCAGGAAGCACCAGTGACTCGGTCAATAAAAAAGTGGTCAGATGAAAAAGATGCTAAACTACAGGACTGTTTTGCTAGCACAGACTGGAATATGTTCCGGGATTCTTACGATGGCATTGAGGAGTACACCACATCAGTCACTGGCTTCCTCAATAAGTGCATCGAGGACATCATCCACACAGTGACCAAACGTACATACCCCAACCAGAATGGATTATAGGCAACATCCGCACTGAGCTAAAGGTTAGTGCCTCCTATTTCAAGGAGCGGGACTCTAACCTGGAAGCTTATAAGAAATATCGCAATGCCCTCTGACGAACCATCAAACAGGCAAAACGTCAATACATTTTACATTTACATTTAAGTCATTTAGCAGACGCTCTTATCCAGAGCRACTTACAAATTGGATACAGGACTAAGATCGAATCATACTACACTGGCTCTGATGCTCGTCAGATGTGGCAGAGCTTGCGAACTATTACAGACTACAAAGGGAAGCACAGCCGAGAGCTGTCCAACGACAAAAGCCTACCAGATGAGCTAAATAACTTCAATGTCCGCTTCGAGGAAAGTAACACTGGATCGTGCATGAGAGCATCAGCTGTTCCGGACGACTGTGTGATCATGCTCTACGCAGCCATCTGTGAGTAAGACCTTTCAACAGGTCAACATTCAGACGGATTACCAGGACGTGTACTCCGAGCATGCGCTGACCAACTGGCAAGTGTCTTCACTGACATTTTCAACCTGTAATTCCAACATGTTTCAAGCAGACCACCATAGTCCATGTGCCCAAGAACACTAAGGTAACCTGCCTAAATGACTACAGACCSGTAATACTAACGTCTGTAGCCATGAAATGCTTTGAAAGGCTGGTCATGGGTCACATCAATAGGATTCTCTCAGAAACCCTATACCCACTCTAATTTGCATACCGCACCAACAGAGCAATCTCAATCGCACTCCACACTGCCCTTTCCCAACTGGACAAAAGGAACACCTATGTGAAAATGCTATTCATTGAAGACAGCTCAGCGTTCAACACCATTGTGCCCTCAAAGCTCATCACTAAGCTAAGGACACTCTGAATAAACACCTCCATCTACAACTACAACTCCAACACCATCATTAAGTTTTCTGATGACACAGCAGTGGTAGGCCTAATCACCGACAATGATGAGACAGCCTATAGGAAGGAGGTCAGAGACCTGACCGTGTGGTGCAAGGACAACAACCTCTCCCTCAACGTGATCAAGACAAAGGATATGATTGTGGACTACAGGAAAAGGAGGACCGAGCACGCCCCCATTCTCATCGAAGGGGCTGTAGTGGAGCAGGTTGAGAGCTTCAAGTACCTTGGCATCCAAATCACCAACAAACTAACATGGTCAAAGCACACCAAGACAGTCTTGAAGAGAGCATGACAAAACCTATTAGCCCTCAGGAGATTGAAACGATTTGGCACGGGTCCCCAGATCCTCAAAAGTTCTACAGCTGCACCAACGAGATCATCCTGACCGGTTGCATCACCGCCTGGTATGGCAACTGCTCGGCATCTGACTGTGAGGTGCTACAGAGGGTAGTGCGTACGACCCAGTACATCACTGGGGAAAAGCTTCCTGTCATCCAGGACCTATATACTAGGTTGTGTCAGAGGAAGCCCCAAAAAATTGTCAAAGACTCCAGTCACCCAAGTCATAGACTGTTCTCTCTGCTACCGCAAGGTGAGCGATACCGGAACACCAAGTCTAGGTCTAAAAGGCTCCTTAACAGCTTCTACCCCCAAGCCATAAGACTGCTAAACAATTAAWCAAATGGCCACCCCCCTCTTCTACGCTTCTGCTACTCACTGTTTATTATCTATACATAGTCACTTTACCACTACCTACGTGTACAAATGACCTCAAATAACCTGTACCCCTGCACATTGACTTGGTACCGGTACCCCCTGTATACAGCCTCGTTATTATTATTTTATCTTGTTACTTTTTGTTAAATTTCTTGAACTGCATTGTTGGTTAAAACTTTTTATGGATAGGGGGCACTATTTTCACGTCCGGATGAAAAGCGTGCCCAAAGTAAACTGCCTGCTACTCAGGCCCAGAAGCTAGGATATGCATATTATCGGTGGATTTGGATAGAAAACACTATGAAGTTTATAAAACTGTTTGAATAATGTCTGTGAGTATAACAGAACTGACTTGGCAGGCGAAACCCCGAGCACAATCCATCCAGGGATTTCTTTTTTGAGGTCAATCTGTTTTCCATTAGGATGTCTATGGGAAGCCCTTTTTAATAGGAATCTGGTTGCAATTCCTATGGCTTCCACTAGATGTCAACAGTCTTTAGAAATTGGTTGATGTTTTTCTTTTGAGAAATTAAGAAGTAGTCCTGTTTTTTCCATGTGTCACTCAGATGGACTCAAGTCTTTTGGTGCGCGTGACCTGGAACATGCTTCACGTTGTTTTTATCCGGTATTGAACACAATATTTCCTGTCTTAAATTTGATCGATTATTTACGTTTTGAGGGTACCTAAGGTTGGATTAGGAACGTTGTTTGAAATGTTTGGACCAAGTTTACAGGTAACTTATTAGATACTTTGTAGGCATGTTGGGCGAGTTGAAACCGGTGTATTTCTGAATCAAACGCGCCAAATAAATTGACATTTT
Source organism: Salvelinus sp. IW2-2015 (assembly GCF_002910315.2). Lineage (NCBI taxonomy): Eukaryota > Metazoa > Chordata > Actinopteri > Salmoniformes > Salmonidae > Salvelinus > Salvelinus sp. IW2-2015. The sequence goes on along the minus strand of NC_036867.1, from coordinate 27,982,901 downwards.
TGGGACATAAAGAAGGACATTATCGAACAAAAGGACCATTTGTGATGTTTCTTGGACATTTTGGAGTGCCAACAGAAGAAGATCTTCAAAGGTAAGGCATATATTATATCGCTATTTCTGACTTTTGTTGCGCACCTGTCTGGTTGAAATCTGATTTCATGTTTTTGTATACGGGGTGCTGTCCTCAGATATTCGCATGGTTTGCTTTCGCCATAAAGCCTTTTTGAAATCTGACACAGCGGCTGGATTAACAAGAAGTTAAGTTTTATTTTGATGTATTACACTTGTGATTTTATGAAAGTTAAATATTTATAGCAATTTMTTTTGAATTTTGCGCTCTACAATTTCATCAGATGTTGTCAAATCGATCCCGCTAAAGGGATTTGATCCCTAAGTTGGGCTGGTAAGTATGAATTTCACGGTAAGGTCTACACCTGGTGCTCTATGATATGGGTGGTGTCCTTCAGTTGGTCATAGTTTTTCGCCACAGTGTTGACAAATCTAGAAGTGAAATTCCAACGTGTTTTTGTATTTGTGTTGTGGAGAAATGACCAGGCAGGAGACGGGAGTACAGTTAGTTTTYGTTTAGTCAAAACCTCTCGTGCTCTACAGTTCCCGGGCACACTCGTGCGCATGTGCATTTCCTATTAGGTGTAGTAACGTAACACTGTCGTAATACATCACTGCTTAGTAACAGCATAGTAACTAATATAAACAKATGTAGATCCCAGATACTACACTCCTCCCCCATAGTGTTTAACTCCCAGAGAACAAGTTAAATATGTTAGGGAACTACTAATGCAATATCTGAACAATGCATTCTTAACATTTTTCAACTACTGGGTTGAAGCAGACTTTTCAGAGCCCARCACAAATCCAGGGGATTATTCTGCCCTGAATATGGAGTTTGTGTCCTAATAACTAACCCAGGTAATGTCCTTTTTCTTTCCTTTTATCTAGGACATCTTAAAGTGTTTGTTTGTTTTACTGTCTGTTACCTTAACCAGCTCAACTCACAGGTCAAGCTTTTGAGGTGCACTTCGCTGTCGAATAGGAAATCTCCGCTCCTCCTGGGCTTCCGGTGGTGGGCCAGGTTCGGGTGGAAGGTCAGGCTCTGTCTCTCCCGTACGTCCACAGTCAGGAGAATAGTCCTGGGGGTCGTTATTGTTCTTGTTCTCTCGGCGTGTCTCTGCTGGGGCGTTGGACCGTAGCAGATGATCCACATGAACGTTGACCTGGCGATGACCAATKTGGACTTGGTAAGTCAAAGGTCCTTTGCGTTGCAAGATCACACCTGAGTTCCACAGGCTCTTGGGGTGTCTGAAATCATGTACCATCACCCTCTCTCCCTCTTTGAATTCTCTGACAGTCTTTGAGTGTCTGTCATGAGCTTTCTTCTGCTGTAGCTGGTGCTTTGCCACAGTGCTTGACAAGTCTGGTTTCAACAATGTCAGGCGGGTACGTGGTTGGCGTCTCAGAAACAGTTCAGCTGGTGTACATTCCGTTACTGTGTGTGGTGTGTTACGGTAAGTAAACAGGAACCGGGGAAGCCTTTGTTGGGTGGGCACAGACTGAACCTCGAGTCTAGTCCAGGCCTTCTTAAAGGTTTGCACGGCTCTCTCCGCTGCTCCGTTTGATGCCGGATGGTAAGGTGGTTACAGGATGTGCCTTACTCCATTGTTCTTGAGAAACATTTCAAAATCGTTTGACGTGAAAGGAGGGCCATTGTCCGATATGAGCTCCTTGACTAGTCCAAAGGATGCGAACAGGTGTCTGAGAAGATTGATGGTCTTCTCAGCTGTGGTCAGTTGAGTAGGGAACACTTCCATCCACTTGGAATGGACATCGACGACAACAAGGAAATGTTGCTTGTCAATCTCGGTGTAATCCACATGGATGCGTTCCCAAGGTGTCGCAGCCCAGGACCATGGATGAAGAGCTGCAGCAGCAGGCTTGTTGCGAACAGCTTCACAAGGTGAGCAGTGGCCTACATGCTGTTGAATGTCCTGATCCGGTGCGTTTTTCGGCAAGCGTGCACATCCAGCCTGTTCAAGCAACATCACCCTCTTGGTCGACTTGCAAAAGTGGTGAAGCCGCCCAGTGTCGCAAAGAAATCCTTAACTTTGGGAATTAACTTTGTGCTCTTACTCAGAACTAAATTTAGCCAGTGTGCATAGCAATGCACAAAAGAGCTACTTCTCTTACTTTAGCCTGCAGGCCATTTAAGTCAGAAGCCATTACAGCAGCACCATCATAGGTTTGGGCAACACATTTCTCCATGAAGTTATACTCAGACATCTCAGAATTCAAAAAGTCAAACAGACTGCGCATCTCGCCCACTTGACACATCAAAGTAACCCAAGAAACGTTCCTGAATAAAGCCCTGATCATCCACATACCTGACGATATCTGACAACTGCGAGCGACAGCTGATGTCTGTGGTTTCATCCATTTGCCATGCGAAAAATGGCGCTGCGTCCACCTCTCTTTTAATCTCACTTTTAATGGATTACGCGATGGAAGCTATCAAATCATTCTGAAATGATTTTGACATCCCATAAAAGACAGTAGAAAGGTCCATATGTTCAGCAAGTAACGCATCATAACATGCTATTAACTCAGCAAGCTCCTTGTAGTTGCCCTTGTTAGTGAAACTGTCCCTCTCGTCGTGTCCTCTAAAAGCGAATTCTTGCACTCCCAAAAATGCAGTGGTGTCAATAAGCCACTTGAGTACATCCCGTKTTCTTCTTACTTTCTCGTTGTGTTGCGCCGTCTGAATACGCAGACCTTCGTCCACTACATGGTCGATTTGGCTTTTTCCCAGAAGCTTGAATCTGATGCGGGCATTTATATGCTCCCTGCTTTTGTGATGTAATTTACCTGAACGATCGATGTTATTGAGGTCACAATACCCCCCTTTTGCCCAAGGCTCAGACTTTCCAAAAAGCAGGCAAGGCCAGTAATACAGGCGGCTTGATGAAAGGCTCCTTGTTAACCAGATATACCTTTGATACCAATTGGTATTGAACGCCCTCACCTTCTGTACGCCCTCACCTTTTGTACTTCCGGCGCCGACCGAGATGTCCGCCTCGCTTCGCGTTCCTTGGAAAATATGCAGTATTTTGTTTTTTTATGTGTTATTCCTTACATTGGTACCCCAGGTAATCTTAGGTTTCATTACATACAGTCGGGAGGAACTACTGAATATAAGATTAACGTCAACTCACCATTGTTCCAACCATTCCAACCAGGAATATGACTTTCCCGAAACGGATCCAGTGTTTTGCCTTCCACCCAATACAATGGATCTGATCCCAGCCGGCGACCCTATGCGACGCCGTAAAAGGGGCAAACGTAGCGGTCTCCTGGTCAGGCTTCGGAGACGGGCACATCGCGCTCCACTCCCTAGCATACTACTCGCCAATGTCCAGTCTCTTGACAATAAGGTTGATGAAATCCGAGCACGGGTAACATTCCAGAGAGACATCAGGGATTGTAACGTTCTCTGCTTCACGGAAACATGGCTAACTCAAGAGACGCTAACGGAGTCGGTGCAGCCAGTGGTTTCTTAACGCATCGCGCCAAGAAACTACATCTTTCTGGTAAGAAGAGGGCGGGGGGGTATGCCTTATGATTAACGAGAACGGGTGTGAATAACAACATATAGGAAAACTCAAGTCATTCTGTTCACCTGACTTAGAATTCCTCACAATCAAATGTCGACCGCATTATCTTACCAAGGGAATCTCTTCGATTATAATCACAGCCGTATATATTCCCCCCAAGCAGACACATTCGATGGCCCTGAACGAACTTCTACTCTTCTCACACTCTGGAAACCCCACCACACGCGCTCGCATTCATCGTAGCTGGATTTTAACAAGGCTAATCTAAAACCAACTCCTAAATTCTTCATCAGCATATCGATTTGCGCTACCAGGGCTGAACCACTGGATCATTGTTATACTAACTTCCGCGACGCAATATAAGGCCCTCCCCCCCCGCCTCTCCTCGGAAAAGCTGACCAGACTCATTTTGTTGCTTCCAGCCTACAAACAGAAACTAAAACAACAAGCTCCCGCGCTCAGGTCTGTTCAACGCTGGTCTGGACCAATCTGATTCCACGCTTCAAGACTGTTCTTCGATCACGCTGATTGGAATATGTTCCGCATTGCGTCCAACAACAACATTGAACGATATGCTGATTCGGTGAGCGAGTTCATTAGAAAGTGCATTGACGATGTCATACCCACAGCAACGATTAAAAAACATTCCCAAACCAGAAACCGTGGATTGACGGCAGCATTCGCGTGAAACTGAAAGCGCGAACCACTGCTTTAACCAGGGCAAGGTGACGCGGAAACATGACCGAATACAAACAGTGTAGCTATTCTCTCCGCAAGGCAATCAAACAAGCTAAGTCCCAGTACAGAGACAAAATAAAGAGTCGCAATTCAACAGCTCAGACACAAGAGTATGTGGCGGGGTCTAAAGTCAATCACGATTACAAAAGAAAACCAGCCCCGTCGCGGACCAGGATGTCTTGCTCCCAGACAAGGCTAAATAACTTTTTGCTCGCTTTGAGGACAATACAGTGCCACTGACACGGCCCGCTACCAAAACCTGTGGGCTCTCCTTCACTGCAGCCGAGGTGAGTAAACATTTAAACGTGTTAACCCTCGCAAGGCTGCAGGCCCAGACGGCCATTCCCAGCCGCGTCCTCAGAGCATGCGCAGACCAGCTGGCTGGTGTGTTTACGGACATATTCAATCAAACCCTTATCCCAGTCTGCTGTTCCCACATGCTTCAAGAGGGCCACCATTGTTCCTGTTCCCAAGAAAGCTAAGGTAACTGAGCTAAACGACTACCGCCCCGTAGCACTCACTTCCGTCATCATGAAAGTGCTTTGAGAGACTAGTCAAGGCATATCACCTCTACCCTACACCGGACACCCTAGACCCACTCCAATTTGCTTACCGACCCAATAGGTCCACAGACGACGCAATCGCAACCACACTGCACACTGCCCTAACCCATCTGGACAAGAGGAATACCTATGTGAGAATGCTGTTCATCGACTACAGCTCAGCATTTAACACCATAGTACCCTCCAAACTCGTCATCAAGCTCGAGACCCTGGGTCTCGACCCCGCCCTGTGCAACTGGGTACTGGACTTCCTGACGGGCCGCCCCCAGGTGGTGAGGGTAGGTAACAACATCTCCACCCCGCTGAACCTCAACACTGGGGCCCCACAAGGTGGCGTTCTGAGCCCTCTCCTGTACACCCTGTTCACCCACGACTGCTGGCCATGCACGCCTCCAACTCAATCATCAAGTTTGCGGATGACACTACAGTGGTAGGCTTGATTACCAACAACGAAGAGACGGCCTACAGGGAGGAGGTGGAGGCCCTCGGAGTGTGGTGTCAGGAAATAACCTCACACTCAACGTCAACAAAACAAAGGAGATGATTGTGGACTTCAGGAAACAGCAGAGGGAGCACCCCCCTATCCACATCGACGGGTCAGTAGTGGAGAAGGTGAAAGTTTTAAGTTCCTCGGTGTACACATACGGACAAACTGAATTGGTCCACCCACACAGACAGCGTTGTGAAGAAGGCGCAGCAACGCCTCTTCAACTCAGGAGGCTGAAGAAATTCGGCTTGTCACCAAAGCACTCACAAACTTCTACAGATGCACAATCGAGAGCATCCTGTCGGGCTGTATCACCGCTGGTACGGCAACTGCTCCGCCCACAACCGTAGCTCTCCAGAGGGTAGTGAGGTCTGCAGAACGCATCACCGGGGCAAACTACCTGCCCTCCAGGACACCTACACCACCCGATGTCAGGAAGGCCATAAAGATCATCAAGGACAACAACCACCAAGCCACTGCCTGTTCACCCCGCTATCATCCAGAAGGCGAGGTCAGTACAGGTGCATCAAAGCAGGGACCGAGAGACTGAAAACAGCTTCTATCTCAAGGCCATCAGACTGTTAAACAGCCACCACTAACATTAGCGGCCGCTGCCAACATACTGACTCAACTCCAGCCACTTTAATAATGGGAATTGATGGAAATTATGTAAAAATGTACCATGTGAATAAAGCCACATTTCAGATTTTTAAAATGTTTTACAGGGAAGACAAAATATGTAAATCTATTCGCTAAACACGTTAGCAAAATACACAATTTCTTTGTCCACCATTTTTTCTCTCCACAGTAGCTATCACCAATTCGGCTAAACTAAGATATTGATAGCCAATAACCTATAAAAAACCTCATCAGATGACAGTCTGATAACATATTATGGTATAGGATAGGTTTGGTTAGAAAAAATGCATATTTCAGGTAGAATCACAGTTTACAATTGCACCGACCATCACAACACAGACTAGAATTAATAGAGAGCACGTGTATGACCAATTTACTCTTAATAAAACATTTCATAAGAATAGAGCAAAGCATAGCAATGGAAGACCCAGATCTTGTGATTCCAGACAATATTTCAGATTTTCTAAGCGTTTACAGCGAAAACACAAATAAATCGATAAGTTAGCAAAACCACATGTGAAAACGTTACCAGAGCATCGATTCAAGCCAAAGAGAGCTATAACGTAATCATCGCCAAAATAAAATTTTTCACTAACCTTCTCAGAATCTTTCGATGAACTCCTGTAACATCATTACAACATACATATACAAGTTTGTTCGAAAATGTGCATATTTAGCCATACAAAACCGTGGTTACACAATGAAAATACTAGGAAATCAAGCCTCAAAATGTCGGACGTCATCTTTCAGAGTGATCTAGTTTAATTGAAAGCTAATCATATACTTGACTAAAAAATACAGGTGGACAGGAATCGAAAGACAATTAGTTCTTAATGCAATCGCTGTTTTACATTTCTAAAATTATCCTTACTTTCTTATACAGCGTTCGCCAAGTGAAGCGATAACAAAAAAAATGGCGGATTATGCGTTTAAAATATTTCGACAGAACAACGATTCATATTAAATATTCCTTACTATGAGGTGATTTTCCATCAGATTCTTGGGCAATGTATCCTTTCTTGGGTCTAATCTTCTTTTGGTCGATAGATGTCCTCTGTCCTTCGAAATATCCACTAACGATCGAACGGGACCCCGAAACGTGCCCAAAGTTTCAGAGTGCACGACAAAGAAATTCCTCAAAATCGCACTAAACGGATATAAATTGCTATAAAACGGTCAAATTAACTACATTATGATGTTTTTAACAACTATAACGACTAAAAACATGACCGGATAATATCACTGTCAAAACAACCATTTGGAAGGGAGCAGGTCTGATGTCCATTTTGCGCAAGACGCATGCAGGAAGAGAGCGGTACTTCAACGTTTTCGTGTTTTATAGTGGCTCTGATTGCGCAATGAATCCATTCAAAGCGTGATGACGTACTGACACCCAGAGGAAGACGTAGCAGTGTCGGTTTCTCCATAGCATCTACTGGCACCTTAAAACCGATCCAGATCAGGGGTAAAAATTTCTGAAATCTGACTCCCTGTCAGGAAAAGTGCTGTAGAAGTAGTTCTGTACCACTCAGAGACAAAATTCCAACGGCTATAGAAACTAGAAAGTGTTTTCTATCCAATAATAACAATAATATGCATATTGTACGATCAAGAATTGAGCACGAGGCAGTTTAATTTGGAGACCAAAAATGCTAATGCGGAACAGCACCCCCTATAGTTGCAAGAAGTTAAACAATGCCACTTAATATAATGTTTACATACCCTACATTACTCATCTCATATGTATATACTGTACTCTATACCATCTACTGCATCTTGCCTATGCCGTTCTGTACCATCACTCATTCATACATCTTATGTACATATTCTTTATCCCTTTACACTTGTGTGTATAAGGTAGTAGTTGTGGAATTGTTAGCATAGATTACTTGTTGGTTATTACTGCATTGTCGGAACTAGAAGCACAAGCATTTCGCTACACTCGCATTAACATCTGCTAACCATGTGTATGTGACAAATAAAATTTGATTTGATTTGATTTCTTYATGAAACTAATCTCAGGCAGAGGTCGCCCCTCGTTTTTAATTTGCACCTTTTCCCTGTACCCCAGAGAATGAAAGGGGTTCTTCAACAAAAAGTMTACAACATTTTCAGTAGCGTTAGTCATTCTGGCGTAGAAAACTGCTCGCTCACGCTGCTAACTAGCTAGCTAGCTTCTGCTACTTGCTACTGAAGATAGTTTAATTTTTTTWAATTTGCCTTGCTAACTGGACACAAAACAACATTTCTAAAACCAAGAAAACTATTTATAATTATACCCCTTCCATCTCCTGCAATTTGAAAAAACTGATTTGAATTGAATAATATCACAAAAATGCTCAATTATCACTCTTCACTCTTCATCTTTATCCAACAATGTCACCAAGCGTCTCAACACATAGAACCCACAATCACAGTACAACACAGTTGGTTCATTCTCTGATCCTAATTTTATTATTGGATGGGCAAGATGTCAGTTCATACTGCAAAAGCTTTGATTGGTTGGAGGACGTCCTCTGGAAGTGGTTACCGTGTATGTCTATGAAATGGGTGAGGCCTACGAGCCTCCTAGGTTTTGTATTGAAGTCAATGTGGCCACCAGAGGAGGACGGAAGCTAGCTGTCCTCCGGCTACACCATGGTGCTACTCCAGACAGTGCTGTTGAAGTTACAGTAGACCTTCATTGAAAAACAGTGTATTTTAATCAATTATTTGATGACATATGAATATATTTAGTATATTTGTATCTATTTTTATTTTTATGAAATTTCCCTGAGGAGGATGGTCCTCCCCTTCCTCCTCTGAGGAGCCTCCACTGATGTACAACATGTCAGCCATATCTCGGGGTGAGGGAGAGGACAGTGGGGACGTCTATTCCATAATCGTCCTATTGTCTCACTTTCAGGGTGAGCCAGCACTGTCATAGGAGACTTTAAACCTCGGTTTGACGACAGCTTAATAACGTTGTCCTCATTAACACTGTTGGCCGGCTGTGTGTGTGTGTGTGTGTACAGTGCCTTCAGAAAGTATTCACACCCCTTAACTTGTTCCATATTTTGTTGTGTTACAAAGAGAAATTAAAATGGATTTCATTGACTTTTATTGTCAACAATCTATACAAAATGTATAGATTCATATAATGTCAAAGTGAAAGATAATGGAAAATAAAACACTAATATATTTTGATCAGATAAGTATTCAACCCCCTTTTTACAATGTTTCAAGCTCTGTCAAATTGATTGTTGATCATTACTAGACAGCCATTTTCAAGTCTTGCCATAGATTTTCAAGCCGATTTAAGTCAACACTAACTACTGTAGGCCACTCAGGAACATTCAATGTCTTCATAAGTAACTTCAGTGTATATTAGGCCTTGCGTTTTAGGTTATTGTCCTGCTGAAAGGTGGATTTGTCTCCCATTGTGTGTTGAAAAGCAGACTGAACAAGTTTTTCCTACAGGACTTTGTCTGTGCTTAGCTCCATTACTTTTCTTTTTATCCTAAAAAACTCCCTAGTCCTTGCCGATGACAAGTTTTCTCCTATCATAGCCATTTAATTCGGTAACTGGTTTAAAATCACCATGGCATCATGAAATCATGAAATCCATGAGCAGTTTCCATCCTCTTCAACAACTGAGTTAGGAAGGACGCCTGTATATTTGTAGTGACTGGATGTGTTGATACACCATCCAAAGTGTAATGAATAACTTTAGCATGATCAAAGGGATATTCAATGTCTGTTTTTTTTTTTACAAATAGGTGCCCTTCTTTGTGATGCATTGGAAAACCTCCCTAGTCTTTGTCGTTGAATCTGTGTTTGAAATTCACTGCAATTGTATCTGTGGGGTACAGAGATGGGGTAGTCTTTCAAAAATCACCATTATTCTACACAGAGTTAGTCCATGCAACTTATTATTTGACTTATATGACTTGTTAAGCACATTTTTACTCCTGAAGTTATTTAGGCTTGGCATAACAAAGGGGTTGAATATTTACATTTCAGCTATTTTTATTAATTTGTAAAAATGTCTAAAAATATAATTCCACTTTGACATTCTGGGGTATTGTGTGTAGATCTGTGACACAAAATCCAATTCTAATCCATTTTAAACTCAGGCTGTAACACAAACTGTGGAAAAAGTTTAGGGGCGTTAATACTTTCTGAAGTCATTGTATATGTATCTGTCTGTGTGTGTGTGTGTGTGTGTGTGTGTGTGTGTGTGTGTGTGTGTGTGTGTGTTTATTTGTGCATGGAGACATTTGATGGGACCTATAATGTTGAGCTGCATGGGATAGAGACTTAGATTGGAATAGTTTTGAAATCACTGTATAGTGTTCACACAGTTTTCTTTCTCGGGTAGGCTACAGTGTATTTTTTGCGATGTTTTAATTTTATTTTGATTTAACTAGGCAAGTCAGTTAAGAACAAATTCTTATTTATAATTACGGCCTACCCTGGCCAAACCCTGACCTGGACGATGCTGGGCAAATTGTGCGCTGCCGATTGGATGTAATCAGGACCCTTTCAAAATACACGTTTCCATCACTGACCACTGCTGGCAGTTCTAAAAAAGGGATTAGTCCTAAGTAGAACTAAGTAAAGCCTTACGCTAACTCCTTCAAACTGTCGCAGGGTCCAATTTACAATGGATGAACATTACAGTTTATTAAATGTGAATTTTGTACGTCACAAATTCGCAGACACCTAGTCAGAGAGTAAAGTACAGTATTACTTAATTGATCCCAAGTTTGGAAATTATTTTATCACTCGGCATCATCAATAAATTACAAGGACAACATAAATATCAATGACAAACACATGATAAAAAAACACATAATAAAACACAGATGAACCAACCATACCAACCAAATGTACATAGAAAAGTAGGTTACAGATCTGTCATTCTTATTGAAAGCAAGTCTAAGATGTCGTAGATCTGATCTACATGTGCTATTTCTATGCATCCCATTCTTAAGTTTAGTTTTTGTGTCTTTTACTTTCAGGTTTGGACACTAGCTTCAAACAGCTGAAAATACAATATTGTTGGTTATAGAAAATATATTTCACAGCGGTTTAGATGGTACAATGATTCTCTACACTATTCTACTTGCTTTTTTGTCACATAAACTGAAATTAGGCGAACTATTAGAATTTTAGCAACTAGGAAATGGCGGAGTGATTTCTGCATATTGCATCTCTACGACACTCCCAATTTCCCTCTTAATCTCATTAGTTCATAAATCCTCCTTTAACGATGCAGATGAGCTGTCCTTTCCCAGTTGGCAAATCCACAACAATCCATCTCCCATTAACACAGAGCTAGCATTACAAGCAATATGGAACTACAAATGGAGATGAACAGGATTGGCTGTCCATTGGCCATGATAATGTGTGTCTAATAGCTTTCAGCTTTTTTATGACCATAACGTCTATCCACTGGGCACAGACATCAATTCAACGTCTATTCCCACGTTGGTGCAACGTAATTTAATTACAATAATGTGGAAACGACATTGATTCAACCAGTATGTGCCATGTGGGTATTTTCTACCTGTGTGGTACATGTGTGAAGTTCTGACAAAAGCTGTCACCTCCTTCTTCCTGTTCATAGAATAATGCATTCTGGGATCTAACGCTCCTCACAGTTTGGTTTGTATTAATACATTCAAACTGAATGGTCATTGGGCCACTGTGTTTAGAATTATTCACACTTAAAAGCAATTATGCTTAATTTCTCTCCCTTCATTCAGGTTCGGACTCTGATAAAAAAATAAAAGAGGGAAAAGAAGAGAGAGTCTAAAGCAGGCTAATTACTTCCCAGGGTTTGAACCTGTTGACTCCCATTAAAGCTAAGCCGGGGTGCAAATTGGGGTCGGGTATCAGAGAGAAGAAGGCGGCCGCCCTGTCACTTCACYCTATGGGGTTTATATGATGGCTGGTCGAGAGGGTTAGGCGGGTGAGGAGATGGTGGAGGTGGAAGGCCAGGAGTGGATGTAGAGGCTACTTTAGTCATTCCTACACTATAGATGTGACTTGTTTTTATATGGCATCTGTTCAAGAGGGTGAGGAGATGGTGGAGGTAGAAGGCACGGGAATTTGGGAAAGTTTCCAGAATTTTTAAACCCTACTTCTGAGATAATTGTGAGTCTGACAATAGGGTGTAAGCTTGTGTCTTGACAACAAATGGGTTACCCTTGTCCTCATATACTTCCAATAAGATAATGAAGATAAACTTTATCACAAAAAACAATATATCTTCACAATTTCTCTTTGTCCTTTTCTCTCTTGCTTTAAAGCGACAATATATAACTTTTTGAGATACCGACCAGATTTACATAGAAAAGTAGGTTACAGATCTGTCATTCTTATTGAAAGCAAGTCTAAGATGTCATAGATCTGATCTACGTGTGCTATTTCTATGCTTCCCATTCTTAAGTTTAGTTTTTAGTCTTTTACATTCAGGTTTGGACACTAGCTTCATACAGCTGAAAATACAATATTGTTGGTTATGGAAAATATATTTCACAACGGTTTAGATGGTACAATGATTCTCTACACTATACTACTTGCTTTTTGTCACATAAACTGAAATTAGGCAGACTATTAGAATTTTAGCAACCAGGAAATGGCGGAGCGATTTCTCCATAGTGCATCTCTATGACAATCCCAATTTCCCTCTTAATCTCATTAGTTCTTAAATCCTCCTTTAACTATGCAGAGGAGATGTCCTTTCCCATTTCACAAATCCTCAACAATCCATCTCCCATTAACACAGAGCTAGCATTACAAGCAATATGGAACTACAAATGGAGATGAACAGATGGCTGTCCTCATAATGCATGTCCAATTAATGCACATGCAGAAGTGTGAATTGTTTTTATAGTGAATCATTCCTCTACCTGTGTTCTGGTGGAGTTGTAATGGAGGTGGTTCTGTAATAACTAGGCTTTAGCTCAGTGGGCTAACACAGACTTGTGGTGGGCACATTACCCGGATTCGACCCTGGCCAGTCACAGAGAAATGGTTTGGGGTCACCAAAAGCTAATGATTCCTACTTGAGTTTTCCATTTTCTATGTGTTGTATTTCTTTGTCTTTGGCCGGGTGTGGTTCTCAATCAGAGGCAGCTGTCTATCGTTGTCTCTGATTGAGAATCATACTTAGGCAGCTTTTTCCCACCTGTGTTTTGTGGGTAGTTGTTTTCTGTTTTGTGTCTGCACCAGACAGAACTGTTTCGTGTTGTTCCATTTTGTTATTTTGTCTCAGTGTTCAGTTTAAATAAATAATCATGAACACTTACCACGCTGCGCTTTGGTCCGATCCTTCTCATTCCGACGACGAATGTTACAAATAGTTCCTATAGCACAAACAATTTGCCATGAAGCTCAAACACCTTTGAATCTCTGAACCCGTGAAGTGATCCTATTGGTTAGCACTTAATTGGGAATGATAGACAGGGTTTAAGGCTGGACTGGATGGATGAGGAAACACACTGCACCTGGCCTATGTATTATGCATAGTGATATCTCCCTGAAGCATGCTTTAGTCTCCCTACTAATTGCTCTGTGTGGTGAGGGAGGGGGAGAAAGAGAGTGACTGGGAGAAAGAAAAATATAATCGCCCATCTGTTGTCAAGGTCACTTGCAAACATTACAAATACATTTATCATGACTAAAAATCAGCTCAATCCAGGGTACGAATTGAATTGTTATATTTTTATCGACAATGATTTTATTCACTGGTAATTGATGCGATGTCATAGAAGATGCCTCAGAATTGTGACAATGTGACTTTACAAGTACAGTAGTTAGTAGAAAAATTAAAGCATTCAAGTGTATGCAATCCATTTTTGGCACAATGGAACCGTAACTTGAACATGGACTTTCCATTTCTGAAACCTTGAGTCTTATCTTACACGACACTTAACTAGTAAGCTACAAGTGTAAGCAATTGACTGTTGGCATAATGGTTATGTTTTATAGTCACTTGAATTTTATAGTACTGTATGTAATTTCCATTTCTCAGACCTTGAGCCTTATTCAGTTATTACAACCATATTCTTCCAAGCTTCTCACACAATACGTATACTTATTCTGTAAGGATGAGGTTGGATTCATATCATCAATGAAAAAATATATTTAACTTCATATACGCTCAAGTATTGTTGTTATAGTGGACAGGAAATCTTGTTTAAGTCTTTGGGCTACATATGTGAAAGCAAATAGCAATGAGCTCTGAGTACACTCACCATATCATTTTAAATTGATATGAGGTAAATATATAAATATATAAATTGATTTAAGGTAAATTCAGAACACTCCAACTCGTGATTGGATGCCACACATCATGCAGTTTTAAAATAATGATCTCCTTTACATGCACATTGTTAAAGTGCTTTATTGCATGAGAAAAATGTTGCCCTTTAGCTCTGAAGAAAGAATGGATGAAAAGAAGGAAAGATGGGTGCCCATGTGTCACAGGCAGGCAACACAGAGAGACTGATTGGAAGCAATGATAGGTAATGACAGTTCACTGGGTGTCATCCTCTGCCAGCAGGCCGCCCAAGACAAAGTGACCTCCAATTTTCTCTGATTGTTTCGAGAAAGAACAGATATCTGTAGACAAAGGTTTTACGCACACACATGCACATACACACAAAAACACAGGCACACAAATGCATGTGCACACACCCACACAAACCAATATAAAATCACACACACAGGCACACACACAAGCGCATTCCATCTCTATCTCACACACACACACGCCTGAACGGAATGCACCCGGTTTCGTTAACAACACGTACAAGTATGATCAAAACCTGCTAACTTACTGTACACATTTGATGGCACCCGAAGAGGATGGCTGACGTTTTACATGCTCCTAACCAACTGTGCATATTTTCTTTTTTTTTTGCGTTGTTTGTAACTTATTTTTTTACTTATTTTGTACATAATGTTGCTGCTACCATCTCTTATGACCGAAAAAAAAACCTTCGACATCAGAACAGCGATTACTCGCCACGAACTGGAAGAAGCTTTTTCCTTTAACGAGACAGACAGGCCCAAATCCCCGTCATTTGCGTGAAGAAAAGACGGAGGAAAAGAGGGAGCAGATCGGGCTGCCTTCTGAGAATCCGTAGGCGAGCGAGTAAACTCCGTTTGCCATCCATTCTACTTGCTAACATGCACATATGGGAAAATAAAGTTGATGACCTAAGATTACGATTATCCTACCAACGGGACATTAAAAACCGAGTTGTGGCTGAACGACGACACGGATAATATAGAGCTGGCGGGATTTTCCATGCACCGGCAGAACAGAGAAAAAGCTACGTCTAGTAAGACGAGGGTGGGGTTGTGTGTCTTTTTGTCAATAACAGCTGGTGCACAATGTCTAATATTAAAGAAGTCTTGAGGTATTGCTCGCCTGAGGTAGAGTACTTTGTCACACCCTGATCTGTTTCACCTGTCCTGGCTATTGCCTCCACCCCCTCCAGGTGTTGCTTGTTTTCCCCAGTGTATTTATCCCTGTGTTTCCTGTCTATCTGTGCCAGTTTGTCTTGTATGTTTCCAAGTCAACCAGCGTTTTTCCTGTTCTCCTGCTTTTTGCATTCTTCTTTTTCTAGTCCTCCCGGTTTTGACCGTTGCCTGCTTCTGGACTTTGTACCCGCCTGCCTGACCATTCTGCCTGCCTTGACCACGAGCTTGTCTGCCACTCTGTACTTCTGCACTCTGATCTGGTTTTGACCTCTTTGCCTGTCCACGACCATTCTCTTGCCTACCCCTTTGGATTAATAAACATTGTAAGACTCCAACCATCTGCCTCCTGTGTCTGCATCTGGGTCTCGCCGTGTGCCTTGATAAGCTGTAGACCACACTATCTACCAAGAGTGTTCTCATCTATATTAATCGTAGCTGTCTATTTACCACCACAGACCGATGCTGGCACAAAGACCGCACTCAACCAACTCTATAAGGCAATAAGAAAACAAGAAAATGCTCATCCAGAAGCGGCGGTTCAAGTAGACGATGACTTTAATGCAGGTGAACTTAAATCAGTTTTACCAAATTTTTTCCACCATGTGCAAGCAGTGGAAAAAAATTCGAAACCACCTTTACTCCACACATAGAGATGCATACAAAGCTTTCCCTCGCCCTTTATTTGACAAACCTGACCATAATTCTATCCTCCTGATTCCTGCTTACAAGCAAAAACTAAAGCAGGAGGTACCAGTGACTCACTCAATACGGAAGTGGTCCGATGATGCGGATGCTATGCTACAGGACTGTTTTGCTAGCATGACTGGAATATGTTCCGGGATTCATCCAATGGCATTGAGGAGTATACCACCTCAGTCATCGGCTTCATCAATAAGTGCATTGACGACGTCGTCCCCACAGTGATCATACGTACATATCCCAACCAGTAGCCATGGATTACAGGCAACATTCGCGTCAAGCTAAAGGCTAGAGCTGCCGCTTCAAGGAGCGGGACACTAGCCCGGACGCTAATAAGAAATCCCGTTATGCCCTCAGACGAACCATCAAACAAGCAACACATCAATACAGGATTAAGATAGAATCCTACTCCACCGGTTCTGACGCTCGTTGGATGTGGCAGGGCTTGAAAACTATTATGACGTGAGCCKAAAAAATTTGCGAAATGCCTTTTATGCTCGCTTCGAGGCAAGCAACACTGAAGCATGCACGAGAGCACCATCTGTTCTGGATGACTGTGTGATAACGCTCTCGTAGCCGATGTGAGCAAGACCTTTAAACAGGTCAACATTCACAAAGCCGCGGGGCCAGATGGATTACCAGGATGTGTACTCAAAGCATGCGCCGACCAACTGGCAAGTGTCTTCACTGACATTTTCAACTTCTCCCTGACCGAGTCTGTAATACCTACATGTTTCAAGCAGACCACCATAGTCCCTGTGCCCAAGGAAGCGAAGGTAACCTGCCTAAATGATGACCGCGCGTAGCACTCACGTCGGTAGCCATGAAGTGCTTTGAAAGGCTGGTCATGGCTCACATCAACAGCATCCTCCTGGATACCCTAGACCCACTCCAATTTGCATACCGCCCCAACAGATCCACAGATGACTCAATCGCTATCGCACTCCACACTACCCTTTCCCAACTGGACAAAAGGAACACCTATGTGAGAATGCTATTCATTGACTACAGCTCAGTGTTCAACACCATAGTGCCCATGAAGCTCATCACTAAGCTAAGCGCCCTGGGACTAAACACCTCCCTCTGCAACTTGATCCTGGACTTCCGGACTGGCCGCCCCCAGGTGGTAATCGTAGGCAACAACACATCGGCAATGCTGATCCTCAACACTGGTGCCCCTCAGGGGTGTGTACTTAGTCCCCTCCTGTACTCCCTGTTCACCCACGACTGCGTGGCCAAATACAACTCCAACACCATCATTAAGTTTGCTGACAACACAACAGTGGTAGGCCTGATCACCGACAACGATGAGACAGCCTATAGGGAGGAGGTCAGAGACCTGACCATGTGGTGCAAGGACAACAACCTCTTCCTCAATGTGATCAAGACAAAGAAGCTGGTCATGGACTACAGGAAAATGTGGGCAGAACAGGCGCGGCTGTAGTGGAGCGGGTCTTTCAAGTTCCTTGGTGTCCACATCCCCAACGAACTGTCATGGTCCAAACACGCCAAGACAGTCGTGAAGAGGGCACAAAAAACCTTTTCCCCCTCAGGAGACGGAAAAGATATAGCATGGGACCCCAGATCTTTAAAAGGTTTTACAGCTGCACCATCAAGAGCATCCTGACATGTTGCATTACCGCCTGGTATGGCAACTGCTCGGCATCTGACCATAAGGCGCTACAGAGGGTAGTGTGTACGGCCCAGTACATCACTGGAGCCAAGCTTCCTGCCATCCAGGACCTACACTACCATTCACAAGTTTGTGGTCACTTAGAAATGTCCTTGTTTTTGAAAGAAAAGCAATTTTTCTGTCCATTTAAAATAACATCAAATTGATCAGAAATACAGTTTATACATTGTTAATGTTGTAAATGACTATTGTAGCTTGAAATGGCAGATTTTTTACTGGAATATCTACATAGGCGTACAAATTCCCATTATCAGTAACCATCACTCCTGTGTTCCAATGGCACGTTGTGCTAGCTAATCCAAGTTTATAATTTTAAAAGGCTAATTGATCATTAGAAAACCCTTTTTCAATTATGTTAGCACAGCTGAAAACTGTCGTCCTGAATAAAGAAGCAATAAAACKGGCCTTTAGACTGTTGAGTATCTGGAGCATCAGCATTTGTGGGTTCGATTACAGGCTCAAAATGGCCAGAAACAAAGACCTTCATTCTGAAACTCGTCAGTCTATTCTTGTTCTGAGAAATGAAGGTTACTCCATGCGAGAAATTGCCAATAAACTGAAGATCTCATTCAACGCTGTGTACTACTCCCTTCACATAACAGCGCAAACTGGCTCTAACTGGAATAGAAAGAGGAGTAGGAGGCCCCGGTGCACAACTGAGCAAGAGGACAAGTACATGAGAGTGTCTWGTTTGAGAAACATACACCTCACAAGTCCTCAACTGGCAGCTTCATTAAATAGTACCCGCAAAACACCAGTCTCAACGTCAACAGTGAAGAGGCAACTCCAGGATACTGTCCAGTGTCTGTGTTCTTTTGCCCATCTTAATCTTTTATTTTTATTGACCAGGCTGAGAAATTACTTTTTATTTGCAACTCTGCCTAGAAGGCCAGCATCCYGGAAACACCTCTTCACTGTTGATGTTGAGACTGGTGTTAAGCGGGTAATTGATCAATTCTGAGGACTCAATTCTGTATGACAATCAGTGCAATTCACTAATTAAGCAGCATAACAATATAAGCAACATCAATATGAAATCAACATGCATTTTCAAAGCAGGGATGTGCGTGCATCATTGCATTCCCTAAGCTAGGATAATGCTTATTAATTTAAAACCATGAAAATCTATATGAAATCAACATGCATTTGCAATGCAATAATGTGCATTCAACATGACATTCCCTKAGCTAACACATGGAGATAGACAGAATCAGAATGAATTCACACATTTTGCTTCCTACCTAGTAAATGTCTACAGACTCATTGGTACAAAACACAATTCAAATGCACCAAAGGGGTAAACAGAGGTCAAAGCATTAGGCTTGTTGTCATTAAATTGTAGCTAAACACTAACACACTGGCTAGATAGCTAGAATACTAGAGCCAGGTAGCAGTACCCTGCACAGGTGAACCAAAATGTTMTATTCTCTGACTCAACTAAAACACACGTGTTTGAGTTGTGAGGTGATTTGCTGAAGGCAGTACTGCACGCCGCACTTTGAAAACAGTTTATAGCATTGAAAGCTAAGATTCTCCACTCGTATGATCTGTCATTCCTACCTGATTTAAAAAAAATACGTTTTGTGTCTGTGGTGAAATAGATGCGTAATTCAGTGAAATGCCCGGCTTTCCTTTTGCCTGCCAGACTAGTCAGCTAAATTGTGAGACAATTCACTCACTTCGTTACTAGCTAACAAGCTACCTGCTGTCATCAAAACACACACACACGTCGACTCACAAAACACAAAACAATCTCAAAATGCGGACAAACGCAATAAAAGACACTAAAACAATATTTGGTTAAATCTATCTTATTTATTCAAATCTATCTGAATATCTATCTCTTCCCACACAAGTTGTTTCGCTGCCAGATCACATTAGTCTCTCTCTGTCGCTCAAACATTGCAGGGTGCTGCCACTACTGCAGTGTGTCACTGCTGTGTGAATAACTCGATTGGCTAGTACTGCTGTTTGTAAGAAATGGAGGGGTCTATGTTGATTCTGTTGTAACGATTGCCCCTTTTCACCCTCCCTCCTCCTCTCCATCAGGGCCGGCTGTCATTTTGTCTCCGTAGTGCCTCTGCTAAGGATTTCAGAGATGTAAAAAATGTATAATCTTAAACTAACAAGTTTTTGCCCTTTTCTCTAACAAGAGGTATGCCTTACACCTACTTTCCCCCCTCAATTGGAGCACTGCCAATAGTTGAAGAGAGGTACCACACCTGTCTGAGTGCATTGTGTCTCTTGCAATCTTCTAGTGATGGTGCCATCTTCTAGAATGTTGTTAAAGGAATTTAATTCCTATATGTTTATCAACCAATTCAATTAAAACACTYTGCCCATACATAAGAATTTGTAAGATACTTATCAGCATTAAATGGACAGAAACCAGTCTCAAAATCAATCAATCAATAGCGTTTATTCTCGAGASTACTGACCATAGTACAATTTACATCAGGTTATATAATAATAATGATGTCATAGGTTTTAAAATGTYCTTCCTCCTCTCGGATACAATRGCAGTACAGTTAGCGTTCTTATTTTGTCTGCYACCTGTTAGACAATCTGCAACCAACCCAAGGTCTCTCCCCTCCCTGGGTAGAGACAGAATTTCCTGTAAGGAACACATCATTCCAGCCTGTCTGAAGATAACTCCATTCTTTCTAACAAGGAACACATTATATTCAACATTATGATTCATAGGTTCATTCATCCATACAGTAACATAGTAGTATTCTGTTTAGTTATAATTCTAAGTCAAATGTATACATATTTTAGTCATTTATTCATAAAAATCCCGTAACAAATGTGTTTGCTTTCCCTTTCCTCTCCCTTGTCCTTAGCTCTGTAACCTTTCAGGCTATTATCGCTACAACCAGTACAGAGATGTCATAAGATGTCATTGTAAGTTACAATTTGTAACTCATTTTGCCCACTGGGACCATTGACTTTATTTGTTGAATGTTCTTCTTGTTTTACACCACAGAGGGCAAAGAGAGCTCAAAGACCAATGACCAGAGACCAAAATGTCCCAGTGTACTGGCTGTTCAGAGTGTGTGACAGGTCAGATATATTCGTTCCATGGTTGCTGTGGAGCCTAGTGGCAGCCTTGGTAGTTAATTCCTGCATATTTTAGTTTTTTATGTGCATTGTCTTTATCAACATTTCGTTTTTTTTTWATAACTATTCAAGTATCAGTACAGCGATCTAGTTTTTTATATCAACAACATTGAATTGGTTTGGATATTTTACTTCTTATCCAATCAACTAGCTAGTTGTTTGGMTTTGAAATACCAGCCTAGAYTTTGCTAGATCATCTCCTYTCCTGGAGCCAAGGACCAATATGTTTTCTTGCGTGCAGTTTTCTGTACATTGCATTGTACATCAACTGCTGGATGACAGGTTCTCAATTAGAGGCCTTTTTGCTGCATTTTTGCTGCTTTTGATGTGCATCTCATCTGTGGAAACCATGGGAACAAAAGATGCAACTAGACACCGGTACACAAGAGAGAGACGGCTTCATCATAGGCATCAATACAACTCTCCATCAGGACTGGAGAAGATGTTGGACATATTCAAGCCACACCAGCAAGCCCGTGTTTGATTAGGACAGCCCAGGAAGCGAGGGATAAGAGAGGGAGTGAGGCTGAGGCTCAAGAGGCTCGCTGGCACATGTCATCAACTCTGGCAGGTGCCAGGTGGAGGGGGGGTGGTCACTCCACCATCAGAGATGGAGGCCAAATGCTGCATGGGGATGGACAGAGCTGAACCCTTTGTGGGACAGCAGACAGAGGACCAGTCAATTCAGTTTGCAGCCTTGGTTAAGAGGAGAACACGGGGCAAACTGCTACACTTTAAGTCAAGTCGAGACAGGCAGAGAACAGAGGGGTCTGAGAGTGCAGATCTGGGGTCTTCCTTTAGGGTAAGCGGTATTTACTTTTAACATCTAATACTGAACAAAAATATAAACGGAAACATGTAGAGTTCTGGTCCCATGTTTCATGAGCTGAAATAAAAGATCCACACATCCCTGTTTGTGAGCATTTCTCCTTTGCCAAGACAGTACCATTCATGACTCCGAAATTGAAATTCAAAACTATTAAAAAAGGTGGGGGGGCTGTGTATATGTGAGAACTGATAATGGATTTAATATCAGGGCTGATATACACTGAGTGTGCAAAACATTAAGGACACCAGTGGAGGCTGCTGAGGGGAGGACGGCTCATAATAATGGCTGGAATGGAGTCGATGGAAGGGTATCAACCATGTGGTTTCCATGTGGTTGATGCCATTCCATTGACTCCATTCCWGCCATTACTATGAGTTGTCCTCCCCTCAGCAGCCTCCACTGAAGGCCACCTTCTTAATATTGAGTTAAACCCCCCTTCTGCTCYCAGAACAGCCTCAGTTCGTCGGGACATGGACTCTACAAGGTGTTGAAAGAGTTCCACAGGGATGCTGGCCCATGTTGACTCCAATGCTTCCTACAGTTGTGTCAAGTTGGCTGGATGTCCTTTGGGTGGTGGACCATTCTTGATGCACACAGGAAACTGTTGAGTGTGAAAAACCCAGCAGCGTGCAAAAGGCACTTCAATATTTGTCTTGCCTATCCACCTCTGAATGGCATACAGTGGGGAGAACAAGTATTTGATACACTGGACGATTTTGCAGGTTTTCCTACTTACAAAGCATTGTAGAGGTCTGTAATTTTTATCATAGGTACACTTCAACTATGAGAGACGGAATCTAAAACAAAAATCCAGAAAATCACATTGTATGATTTTAAGTAATTAATTTGCATTTATTGCATGACATAAGTATTTGATACATCAGAAAAGCAGAACTTAATATTGGTACAGAAACCGTTGTTTGCAATTACAGAGATCATAACGTTCCTGTAGTTCTTGACTAGGTTTGCACACACTGCAGCAGGGATTTTGGCCCACTCCTCCCTACAGATCTTCTCCAGATCTTCAGGTTTCGGGGCTGTCGCTTGGGCATACGGACTTTCAGCTCCCCAAGATTTCTATTGGGTTCAGGTCTGGAGCTGGCTAGGCACTCCAGGACCTTGAGATGCTTCATACGGAGCCACTCCTTAGTCCATGGCGTGTGCTTCGTGTCGTTGTCATGCTGGAAGACGCAGCCACGACCCATCTTCAATCTTCTTACTGAGGGAAGGAGGTTGTTGGCCAAGATCTCGCATACATGGCCCATCCATCCTCCCCTCAATACGGTGCAGTCGTCTGTCCCCTTTGCAGAAAAGCATCCCCAAGAATGATGTTTCCACCTCCTGCTTCACGGTTGGGATGGTGTTCTTGGTTGTACTCATCCTTCTTTCCCTCCAAACACGGCGAGTGGAGTTTGAGCAAAAAGCTCTATTTTTGTCTCATCAGACCACATGACCTTCTCCCATTCCTCCTCTGGATCATCCAGATGGTCATTGGCAAACTTCAGACGGGCCTGGCATGCGCTGGCTTGAGCAGGGGACCTTGCGTGCGCTGCAGATTTTAATCCATGACGACGTAGTGTAGTTACTAATGGTTTTCTTTGAGACTGTGGTCCAGCTCTCTTTCGGGTCATTGACCGGTCCTGCCGTGTAGTTCTGGGCTGATCCCTCACATTCCTCATGATCATTGATGCCCCACGAGGTGAGATCTTGCATGGAGCCCCAGACCGAGGGTGATTGACCGTCATCTTGAACTTTCTTCCATTTTCTAATAATTGTGCCAACAGTTGTTGCCTTCTCACCAAGCTGCCTGCCTATTGTCCTGTAGCCCATCCCAGCCTTGTAAGGTCTACAAATTTATCCCTGATGTCCTTACACAGCTCTCTGGTCTTGGCCATGTGGAGAGGTTGGAGTCTGTTTGATTGAGTGTGTGGAACGTTGTCTTTTATATAGGTAACGATTCAAACAGTGTGCAGTTAATACAGGTAATGAGTGGAGAACAGGAGGGCTTCTTAAAGAAAAACTAACAGGTCTGTGAGAGCCGAATTCTCACTGGTTGGTGGTGAATCAAATACTTATGTCATGCAATTAAATGCAAATTAATTAACTTAAAAATCATACAATGTGATTTTCTGGATTTTGTTTTAGATTCCGTCTCTCACAGTTGAAGTGTACCTATGATAAAATGACAGACCCTCTACATGCTTTGTAAGTAGGAAAACCTGCAAAATCGGCAGTGTATCAAATACTTGTTCTCCCACTGTACATAACACAATCAATGTCTCAATTGTCTTAAGGTTAAAAATCCTTCTTTAACCTGTCTCCTCCCTTCTTCTACACTGATCTATATATCTATCGATTGATCGATCGATCGATCTGTCTATCTATCTACAGTGCATTCAAGAAAGTATTCAGACCTCTGGACTTTTTCACATTTTCTTACGTTACAGCCTTATTCTAAAATAGACTAAATGTTTTTTTTTTCTTCTCATCAATCTATACACAATACCTCATTAATGACAAAGCAAAAACAGGTTTTTATATATTTTTCAAATGTATTAAAAATACAAAACTGAAATATAACATTTACATAAGTATGTAAATGTGCTCAGCTACTTTGTTGAAGCACCTTTGGCAGCAATTCAGCCTTGAGTCTAATCAAATCAAATTGTATTTGTCACATGCGGCCAATAACAACAGGTGTAGACCCTCACAGTGAAATGCTTAATTACAAGCCTTTAACCAACAACACAGTTAAAAAAAAATAAGTTGTAAAGTAAAAAGATAAGTTAAAAATAACAAATTAAAGAGGCAGCAGAAATAACAGTAGTGAGGCTATATTACAGGGCGTACTGGTACAGAGTCAATGTGCAGGGGCACAGGTTAGTCGAGGTAATTTAGGTAATATGTACATGTAGGTAGAGTTAAGTGACTATGTATAAATAATAAACAGAGAGTAGCAGCAGCGTAAAATAGGAGGGGGGAAAATGCAAATATCTGTGTAGCCATTTGACTAGCTGTTCAGGAGTCTTATGGCTTGGGGGTAGAAGCTGTTAAGAAGCCTTTTGAACCTTGTCTGTCTGTCTGTCTGTCTGTCTGTCTGTCTGTCTGTCTGTCTGTCTGTCTGTCTGTCTGTCTGTCTGTCTGTCTGTCTGTCTGTCTGTCTGTCTGTCTGTCTGTCTGTCTCTATCTATTCAATTCAAGGGGCTTATTGCATGGAAACATGTGTTAACATTGCCAAAGCAAGTGAGGTTGAATAATATACAAAAGTGAAATAAACTAAACATTTACAGTAAACATTACACATACAGAAGTTTCAAAACACAATAAAGACATTACAAAAGTCATATTATGTATATATCCAGGTTGTACCAATGTAGAAATGGTTAAAGTACACAAGGAAAATAAATAAGCATAAATATGGGTGTAATTTACAATGGTGTTTGTTCTTCACTGGTTGCCCTTTTCTTGTGCAACAGGTCACAAATCTTGCTGCTGTGATGGCACACTGTGGAATTTCACCCAGTAGATATGGGAGTTTATCAAAATTGGGTTTGTTTTCAATTCTTTGTGGTCTGTGTAATCTGAGGGAAATATGTGTCTCTAATATGGTCATAACATTGGGCAGGAGTTAGGAAGTGCAGCTCAGTTTCCACCTCATTTTGTGGGCAGTGTGCACATAGCCTGTCTTCTCTTGAAGCCATGTCTGCCTACGGCGGCCTTTCTCAATAGCAAGGCTATGCTCACTGAGTCTGTACATAGTCAAAGCTTTCCTTAAGTTTGGGTCAGTCACAGTGGTCAGGTATTCTGCCACTGTGTACTCTCTGTTTATGGCCAAATAGCATTCTAGTTTGCTCTGTTTTTTGTTAATTCATTCCAATGTGTCAAGCAATTATCTTTTTGTTTTCTCGTGATTTGCTTGGGTCTAATTGTGCTGCTGTCCTGGGGATCTGTGGGGTGTGTTTGTGTTTGTGTTTGTGAACAGAGCCCCAGGACCAGCTTGCTTAGGGGACTCTTCTCCCAGGTTCATCTCTCTGTAGGTGATTGCTTTGTTATGGATGGTTTGGGAATCGCTTCCTTTTAGGTGGTTGTAGAATTTAACGTCTCTTTTCTGGATTTTGATAATTAGTGGGTATCGGCCTAATTCTGCTCTGCATGCATTATTTGGTGTTCTACGTTGTAAACAGGGATATTTTTGCAAGAATTCTGCATGAATTCTGCATGAGTCTCAATTTGGTGTTTGTCCCATTTTGTGAAATCTTGGTTGGTGAGCGGACCCCAGACCTCACAACCATAAGGGCAATGGGTTCTATGACTGATTCAAATATTTTTTCCCAGATCCTAATTGGTATGTTGAATTTTATATTCCTTTTGATGGCATAGAATGCCCTTTCTTGCCTTGTCTCTCAGATCGTTCACAGCTTTGTGGAAGTTACCTGTGGCGCTGATGTTTAGGCCAAGGTTATGTATAGTTTTTTGTGTGCTCTAGGGCAATGGTGGTCTAGATGGAATTTGTATTTGTGGTTTGTCCACGCCCTGACCGTAGATTGCTTTGTATGTTTCTATTTTAGTTTGGTCAGGGTGTGATGTGGGTATTCTATGTTGTAGGTCTAGGTTTTCCTTTTCTATGTGTTTGGCCTGGTATGGTTCTCAATCAGGCAGCTGTCTATCGTTGTCTTTGATTGAGAGCCATACTTAGGTAGCCTATTTCCCATTTTGAGTTGTGGGTGATTATTTTTCTGTTTAGTGTTTTTTTCGTCACCTTACAGGACTGTTCGTTTGTCGTTTTTGTTGTTTTGTTCAGTGTTCAGTTGTTTAATTAAAATATGAACACTTACCACGCTGCACCTTGGTCCTCCACTCCTTCTCCTGACGACAAGCGTGACAGTGGTCCTGGTGACTGGACCTTTTTTGTAACACCATTATTTTGGTCTTACTGAGATTTACTGTCAGGGCCAGTCTGGCAGAATCTGTGCAGAATATCTAGGTGCTGCTGTAGGCCCTCCTGGTTTGGTGACAGAAGCCCAGATCATCAGCAAACAGTAGACATTTGACTTCAGATTCTAGTAGGGGAGGCCGGGTGCTGCAGACTTTTCTAGTGCCCGCGCCAATTCGTTGATATTTCTGTTGAAGAGGTGGGGCTTAAGCTGCATCCCAGTCTCACCTCACGGCCTGTGGGAAGAATGTGTGTTTTATTTGCCTATTTTAACAGCACACTTTTTGTTTGTGTACATGGATTTTATAATTTCGTATGTTTTACCCCCAACACCACTTTCCATTAATTTGTATAGCAGACCCTCATGCCAAATGAGTCGAAGGCATTTTTGAAATCAACAAGCATGAGAGACTTGCCTTTGATTAGGTTTGTTTGGTTGTCAATTAGGGTGTGCAGGGTGAATACATGGTCTGTTGTACGGTAATTTGGTAAAAAGCTAATTTGACATTTGCTCAGTACATTGTTTTCATTGAGGAAATGTACGAGTCTGCTGTTAATGATAATGCAGAAGATTTTCCCAAGGTTGCTGTTGACGCATATCCCACGGTAGTTATTGGGGTCCAAATTTTTCTCCACTTTTGTGGATTGGGGTGATCAGTCCTTGGTTCCAAATATTGGGGAAGATGCCAGAGCTAAGGATGATGTTAAAAAGTCTTAGTATAGCCAATTGGAATTTGTTGTCTGTATATTTGATCATTTCATTAAGGATACCATCAACACCACATGCATTTTGGGGTTGGAGGGTTTTTATTTTGTCCTGTAGCTCATTCAAGATAATTGGAGAATCCAGTGGGTTCTAGTTGATTCTAAGAATTGATCCTGTATATGTTTTTGCTCTTTGTTCTTTGTTATAGAGCCAAAAAGATTGGAGAAGTGGTTTACCCATACATCTCCATTTTGGATAGATAACTCTTCGTGTTGTTGTTTGTTTAGTGTTTTCCAATTTTSCCAGAAGTGATTAGAGTCTATGGATTCTTCAATTACATTGAGCTGATTTCTGACGTGCTGTTCCTTCTTTTTCCGTAGTGTATTTCTGTATTGTTTTAGTGATTCACCATAGTGAAGGCATAGACTATCTATCTATCTACCTACCAACCACATTGCCACTTCCCTTCTCAGAAACCCATTCAGCAGTTGCCAAGCAACTACCTAACATGGCACTAGTTTACAGAGAGAGAAAAGTCCAACCACACAAAATATGATTTTCACAGAACACCTCAAAGAAAGGGGGGAAATAATTTAACATTATGCGAAGTGTGCTTTWAAACATTAATTCCCTGTAGCAGTGGCTTTGTAGTGGGTGTAAGAAAAAGGAAATCGACAATTAAACCAGTCACAGTCAAAATCCTTGGGCGAAGCCTCACTGGTTGTTTAAAAAAAAGACGGAATTCTACTAGAATAAGACACAGAGAGATTGAAGGCATAGCTGAAGGATGGACTTGTAGATTGAACCCCAGTCTCTGGTGGTGAGCAGTATGTGCCCAGAGCCAGGAGTGTTACCACTAGACCATGGGCTCTGCACTCAGTTGTTTCTAAACTCTTGTACACAGCCTTACTTCAATTAAAAACAGGCAGGATACAGTTGGGTAGACTATTTTTAACAGTGAGTTGTGTGTGGCGACATTTCACATGAAGCCCATAATATATTTTGTATTTTGTAGAACGTAACACCGTTGTTTCCCTCTATGAACTCAAATGTTCTAATGAAACATTGTTGCCAACTACACTGAACAAAAATATAAACGCAACATGCAACAATTTCAAAGATTTTACTGAGTTACAATTCATAWAAGGAAATCAGACAATTGAAATGAWTTCATYAGGCCCTAATCTATGGATTTCACATGAGTGGGAATACAGATATGCATATTTTGGTCACAGATACGCAAAATAAAAAGTTAGGTCTATGGATCAGAAAAACAGTTAGTATCTGCTGTTACCACCATTTGCCTTATGCAGCGTGACACATCTCCTTCGCATAGAGTTCATCAGACTGTTGATTGTAGAATGTTGTCCCACTCCTCTTCAATGGCTGTGTGAAGTTGCTGGATATTGGCGGGAACTGGAACATGTTGTCATAAAYGTCAATCAATAGCATCCCAAACATGCTCAATGGGTGACAGGTCTGGTGAGTATGCAGGCCATGGAAGAACTGGGACATTTTCAGCTTCCAGGAATTGTGTACAGATMMTTGCGACATGGAGCAGTGCAATTTCATGCAGAAACTTGAGGAGATGGCTGCAGATGAATGGCATGACAATGGGCCTCAGGATCTCATCACGGTATCTCTGTGCATTCAAATTGCCATTGATAAAATGCAATTGTGTTCATTGTCCGTAGCTTATGCCTGCCAATACCATAACCACCATGGGACACTGTTCACAACGATGACATTATCAAACTTCTCACCCACACAACACCATACATGCAGTCTGCCTGCCATTTGCCTGATTCATCTATAAAGAACACACTTCTCTAGYGTGCCAGTGGCCATGGAAGGTGAGCATTTGCTCACTGAAGTCGGTTACGACACCAAACGGCAGTCAGGTCAAAACCCTGGTGAGGACAACGAGCATGCAGACGGGCTTCCCTGAGACGGTTTCTGACAGATTGTGCAGAAATTCTTTGGTTGAGTAAACCCACAGTTTCATCAGCTGTCYGGGTGGCTCRTCTTAGACCATCCYGCAGGTGAAGAAGCTGGATGTGGAGGTCTGCGAATAGTGATGCCGGTTGGATGTACTGCCAAATTCAATAAAATAACATTGAAGATGGCTTATGKTAGAGAAATTAACARTACATTTTTCTGGCAACATTCCTGCAGTCAGCATGCCAATTGCACGCTCCCTCAAATCTTGAGACATCTGTGGCATTGTGTTACAAAACTACACATTTTAGAGTTGGCTTTTATTGTCYCCAGCACAAGATGCACCTGTGTAATGATCATTCTGTTTCAAATTAGCTTTTGATATGCCACACCTGTCAGGTGGATGGATTATCTTCACAAAGGAGAATTTATTTTACCTTTATTTAACTAGGCAAGTCAGTTAAGAACAAATTCTTATTTTTAATGACGGCCTAGGAACAGTGGTCAGGGGCCGAATTACTGATTTTTACCTTGTCAGCTCAGGGATTCAATCTTGCAACCTTTCAGTTACTAGTCCAATGGTCTAACCACTAGGCTACCTGCCACCCCATGCTCACTAACAGGGATGTAAACAAATGTGTGCTCAAATTTGTGCACGAAATCAAAAAAAAAAAATATTGTGCATATGGAAAAGGTCTGGTATCTTTTATTTCAGCTCATGAAACATGGGACCAAACCGTTGCAAGTTGAGTTAAACATTTTGTTCAGTACAGTATATTAACATTATAGACTACATCACCCTTATCTCTCACCCAACAACAACCCAAAATGGTGATTCCTGCCAATAAACCAAGTTAATAATATGCAGCACAGGGGAAAAATAACTAAACATGTATAACAAAGAATATGCTAAAGTCAAACTGTGATGGAATTATTCCTGGGTGCATACTTGTTTCAATTTCAGCAGTGAGCAGAGTATTCAGCAGCGTGCATAATCTATGCAACCAAGGGAAGAAAATGCAAGAACGGAGAGAACAAGCACACATAATAGATCTCATTCTCTTGTCTCCATGTTTCTCCGTGTTTTTAGGCTTTTTTCAAAATAGCGTCCACTGTGTTCCACACCGGAGTTATACAAAATGTCTTCAATTACACAGTGGATTATGCAGAAAATCTATTCACAACTGGTTAACCTCACCTTGTTTGTAGACAGACATGAGAAGTACAATGTTTTTCCCACACCGAGCTGTTAAATCRTCAAGCATTTCAAGACTTGTCTCTTTTACAAGCTGAAAATCGCACCAAAAACCTGCCTGGCTTTCACTACAATTGACAAGACAACAGTTTTAAGAAAGATACTAAAACATGACACTTGGACTTGGAACCATTTGAATCACGACTCCAAAATGAGTGATATCTGCAAGCAACCTCCAAGGCAAATGGAGACATTTGCTATAACTGCAGGCAACAGAGATTACGAAGTGTGTTGGCCTTTTTAATTACGGAGTGTGGTGCCATCTGTAGATTATGAAGTGTTTTGCCATCAGTTAGCTGTCAGTCAAACTGTGCAAAAGTGAAAGTGAAATGTAAGCATAGGCATACATTCTGCGTGGTTAAGGTCAGCGTTATCCCCAGGAGCGCCACTTTGGTTTTAGAAGTGTGGGTGACATAACCTGACAGGGGTCTGGGGTTCCTCCCCGCAGCATGTTTTGGGCATCTAAAGCTAATTTCCTGCATTTCACCTAATCCAATATGCCATCTCTATTTAGAACATAAAGTAAGCAAAAATGCCCACAGTCATCAAGCTAGGTAAGAGATCATTATTAAATATGTGTGTGATTAATACGACTGAACTATATCAAAAGTAATTCAATAATAAATATTAACCAATAGCCTTACAAATGAACAGCTCTTGAAAAATTACAAAGACTTTTGATTGTCTTAAACATGATCTATATCAAATTTCAGCCAGACTGAGCCGCCTGCACGTCCAACAGTCTAATCAAAAACTCAACTCTCTCCCAACAGAAGTTCCTTTTTATTTATTTATTAACCTTTACTTAACTAGGCAAGACAGTTAAGAACAAATTCTTATTTACAATGAAGGCCTACCGGGGAACAGTGGGTTAACTGCCTTGTTCAGGGGCAGAACGACAGATGTTTACGTTGTCAGCTTGGCGATTCAATCCAGCAACCTTTCAGTTACTGGCCCAATTCTCTAACCACTAGGCTACCTGCCGCCCCTAGAGGAAATATCAATCAATACGTTTTGCATAGGCCTATAGGATATAGCTTACATTTTAGGTGAACGATTTTCAGGCAGAGACAAATAAATGGGTAATAAATACTTATTGAAAATGAAAAGGCGCAAGGCTGTTCCTTTTCCTTTTCAATGATGATTACATTTTTGGATTGCACATCGAATCATGTTGGTTGAGCACCCTCCACTTCTTTCCATTATCAATATTTATTTACAGACACTGCAGTAAACTACAGTCTAATCATATTTAAGTTAATTTCATATTTAAGTTAACTGCCACGTGATTCTCCCCSCATGTAGGCAGCCTACTCTATTTCAATAAGACCACACATACTAGGCACACTTGAACTCTCACGTCTAACTAGGAGAGAACTTGAAACAGCAAATGCTGTGTGTGAATAATGCAAAAAAAKATGTGCTTTTAATACAATAGGTAAGCTAACKTWTACAAAGCAGAAAGAGGACCGTTTCCAAATAGTCTGTGGGTCAACAAAAATACACTAAACAAAAATATGCCACAGATGTCTCAAGTTTTGAGGGAGCGTGCAATTGGCATTATGACTGCAGGAATGTCCACCAGAGCTTTTGCCAGATAATTGAATGTTCACTTCTCTACCATAAGCTGCTTCCAATTTGGCAGTATGTCCAACCGGCCTCACAACCGCAGACCATGTTTAATCACACAAGCCCAGGACCTCCACATCCGGCTTCATCACCTGCGGGATCGTGCTGAGGAGTATTTATGTCTGTAATAAAGCCATTTTGTGGGCAAAAACTAATTCTGATTGGCTGGGCCTGGCTTCTCAGTGAGTGGCTTTTACCCCTACCCAGTCGTGTGAAATCCATAGATTAGGGCCTAATGAATTTATTTCAATTGACTGATTCCCTTATATGAACTGTAACTCAGTATAATCTTTGAAATTGTTGCATGTTGCATTTATATTTCTGTTCAGTATATTTTCATCCCAAAGTCGTCTGTCTGACCGCCCGCTCCCACCCACAATGATCTCTGTCGGAATCCACAGGTCCCTCAGGCATCCTGCGCGAATGCAGCTCTCTCGTGCTCATTCAGTACACAAGACTATATACTCATAATGTCTTAGCAGGATCAGATGGTGACAGGCGTCCCAGCAGGGTCAGACAGCCAGGGAGGACCAGTCTACAAAGTTCAGGTGAATTTTACAGTATATTAACAATATCAGTGAACAATACAAAGTTCCATCTTGAATTGATGGGTAGACCTACAGTTGCTACAGGACAGCAGCTTAAGCTCTGGGATCTGGGAATAATGGTCATTTCAATTACTGAACTATTGACTCTATTCTTTGATAAAATAATATATAMATGTACACCAAAGTAATTCTTTGTCATGGCTCATTTTAGGATGATCAGATGGTGACAGGGGTTTCAGCAGTGTCAGGCAGCCAGGAATGACCCGTCTGTGACAGAGCTGAGGTGAATTTTTGCAGATACAACACTTTATTCTTTGCAGCAAACACTGGACCAGCCAGATGCTATGTTAACTTCTAGTTGCACACAATCCCGGATCCGGGAGCACCCTCATCAGTAAAAAAGCTGACTAGCATAGCCTAGCATAGCGCCACAAGTAAATACTAGCATCTAAATATCATGAAATCACAAGTCCAAGACACCAGATGAAAGATACABATCTTGTGAATCCAGCCATCATTTCTGATTTTTAAAATGTTTTACAGGGAAGACACAATGTATATTTCTATTAGCTAACCACGATAGCAAAAGCCACAACTTTTTTTCCCATAATTTTTTCTACTGCATAGGTAGCTATCACAAATTCGACCAATTAAAGATATAATAGCACTAACCAAGAAACAAATTCATCAGAATGACAGTTCTGATAACATATTTATTGTATAGCATGTTATGTTTGTTAGAAAAATGTGCATATTTCAGGTATAAATCACAGTTTACATTGTCAGCTGCAATCTGAAATAGCGCCGAAGCAGCCAGAATAATTACGAGAGACCAACGTCAAATACCTAAATACTCATCATAAAACATTTCTGAAAAATACACAGCATACAGCAAATTGAAAGACCAACATCTTGTGAATCCAGCCAATATTTCAGATTTTTAAGGTTTTTACAGCGAAAACACAATATTGCATTATATTAGCTTACCACAATAGCCAGAAACACAAGCCATTTACCAGCAGGAAAGTTTAGCGATCGTAACAAACCAGCAAAAGATATATAATTTTTGACTAACTTCATAAACTTCTTCAGATGACAGTCCTTGTAACATCATATTACACAATGCATTTGGGTTTGTTCGAAAATGTGCATATGTAGCGGCACAAATCGTGGGTTATACAATGTGATTAGTAGCCAAACTTCAAGCAATTTGGCCGGCGCCATCTTGGAGAGCACCTAATGTAATCAATAACTAATCATAAACTTGACTAAAAAATACAGGTTGGACAGCAAATGAAAGATACATTAGTTCTTAATTGCAACCGCTGTGTTAGAGTTTTAAAATTAACGTTACTACGACATACAGCGTGCGCTAAAGCGAGACTGCACCGAAATTCATGGCGGAATTATTTTTAACATTTTTCAACATAAATAGAATTAACAGCATAAAGACTTCTTACTATTTGATGAGCTTCCATCGAAACTTGGGCAAAGTGTCCTTTGTCCAGAACAATCGTCTTTTGGTTGAAAGATGTCCTCTTCTCTTGTAGAATTAGCAGCTAACGCTAGCCATGTGCCGAGGAGGTGTCCAACTCGCGATAGCGCGTGACAAAGAATTCCAGAGAAATCGCAATAAACTGATATAAACTGCTATAAGTCGGTTTAAATTAACTACCTTATGAAGTTTTTTAGACAAAAATCTAATTAAATCAGAGCCGGAGATATAGAACTGCTAAAACGAAAGCTTTTCAGGACGCCATGGTGATGTCCCTCCTGCGTCAGGCCCCCCGTTGAAAGGTCGGACCTTCCGTTCCAAGAGCCTTTATAGTCCCCAGATGGTGCAATCAACTCCATTCAAATTCTCACCGCTACTAACATCTAGGGGAAGGCGTATGCTGCATGTAGCCCCATAGCTTACATGGGAATTTATAAACTGACCCTGGAACAGAGACCTCGATTTCAGAAATCTCACTTCCTGACAGGAAGTGTGCTGCAGAATGAGTTCTGTTTCACTCAGAGAAATAATTCAAACGGTTTTAGAAACTAGAGAGTGTTTTCTATCCAATAGTAATAATAATATGCATATTGTACGAGCAAGAATTGAGTACGAGGCAGTTTAATTTGGGAACGAATTTTTACAAAGTGAAAACAGCACCCCCTATTGAGAAAAGGTTTTAAGGCAATCTGACAAGCCTACAAAGTTAAACAACTGTATTAAGGGTTGATAGAGGCTTTCCAGATGACACAAAACATGTCAAACAAAAATGTGAGGAAGACCTGGTAGAAGATATTCATGATGATGAATGGATACAGATATGTTTGAATGTCCAGTCATGTTCATATAATTTCAGACATAAATGAATGCAGTTTTAGGCCACCCATAGAATGTACTATATGCCAGTGAAAYTAAATTACATGAATTCAGAAATGTAATTCCTCTGCTGGAGTTGTAAAACACTAAAGGGGACATATTTGCATATGTTATGGTCTTGTGAAGGCTGACTGAATTCTGGCAAAGAGTATGTTCTATTATCTCAGCATGTCTACAGATTCTCCCTTCTTCCTTCCCTGTTTTTGTTTGCTTGGAAATGTTGACAGTCGAGACTGTTATCTGAAAAAACKGTGTAACCAAGCATTTATAGCAGCTAAGAAATGCTTTGCCATTAATTGAAAGGTTGGTTCTCCTCCCACAATCTCAAGTTATGTATCACTAGCTTTGATATATTACAATATTAAGGGTATACCGGGCAACTTTCATAAGGTCTGGCTGGAATACAGTACGACTAAAGGAGTCTGTATTGAAAACATGCCCACGTCAGAGGAGATACCTATTTAGGCAATCCCTAGCTGCTTGGCTGCTCAGTCCTGGCCCTGGGTGGGTTGTCACTCTGGCCTTTGCCTAACACATCTGAAACCAAAAATGAATGTTTCACTARGATCCTAAAGCTGAGTGGGGTTTCTCGGGTTGGGGCTCTGCAGGTTGGTGGAACCCTAGGGACAGGATGGGACGACCCAGTTATATTGTGTGCAAGTAAAAAGAGCTCTGCAGTACTACTAGGCCTATGAGATTAATTATATGGAGGATTTTCTCTTTCTGTGTGTTAATGTATATTTGATGTGCATGTGTTTTTGTATGCGTGTTTTTGTWGGTTCCAAACCTTTCCCTTGGGAATTAAAAAATGAAAGGTGTTAACTGGGAAGGAGCAGCAGGTAGCCTAGTGGTTAGAGCATTGGGCCAGTTACTGAGAGGCTGCTAGATCGAATCCCTGAGCTGACAAGGTAAAAATATGTTGTTCTGTTCCTGAACAAGGCAGTTAACGCACGGTTCCTAAGCCATCATTGTAAATAAGAATTTGTTCTTAACTGACTTGCCTAATTAAATTAATGTTAATAAATAGGGCACAAAATAGCTGGGACCATGTCTGGCAAGTGAGCTGTGTTAGATCTGCCTAAAATAACATTACTGGACTGCAGTTGGGTTTGGAACCAGTTATTGCGGTGCGAGTCGGACAGAAAGCCAGCAGGTGGGGCAGGGTGTGGTATGAAAAGATGCAGGTATAAGTGGGATGAAGAAATTGGTCCAGCGCAGACCTCTACTGTGCACCATAAAGTGAAGCCTGTAACATTAGAGCTGTTTATTGCTGTGTCAGTGTGAAAAGTAGGGAATTAACTTCTTATGGCTGGGTGGCAGTATTGAGTAGCTTGGACGAAAAGGTGCCCAGAGTAAACTGCCTGCTACTCAGGCTCAGAGGCTAAGATATTCATAGTATTCRTAGATTTGTATAGAAAACACTCTGAAGTTTCTAAAACTGTTTGAATGATGTCTGTGAGTATAACAGAACTCATATGGCAGGTAAAAACCTGAGAAAAAATCTAACCAGGAAGTGGGAAATCTGAGGTTTGTAGGTTTGCCTATCCAATATACAGTGGGATATTGGTCATTTTGCACTTCCTAAGGCTTCCACTAGATGTCAACAGTCTTTATAACATTGTTTGATGCTTTTACTGTGAAGAATGAGGGAAGGAGAGCTCTTTGAGTCAGGTGTCTGGCACGAGCTGAACATGAGCACTCACCTGAGAGCGACCTGCTTTCCATCGCATATCTGAAGACAAAGGAATTCTCCGGTTGAAACATTATTGAAGATTGATTCTATACATCSTTTGACATGTTTCTACGAACTGTAATGGAATTGTTTGACTTTTCGTCTGACCTGCGCGTCATGAATGTGGATTACTGGACTGAACGCGCGAACAAAATTAAGGTATTTGAACATAAATGATGGACTATATCAAACGAAAAACAAACATTTATTGTGGAACTGGGATTCCTGGGAGTGCATTCTGATGAAGATCATCATAGGTAAGTGAATATTTATAATGCTATTTCTGACTTCTGTTGACTCCAAAACATGGCGGATATCTTTATGGCTTTTTTGGGCTCTGAGCGCTGTACTCAGATTATAGCATGGTGTGCTTTTTCCGTAAAGATTTTTTAAATCTGACACAGCGGTTGCATTAAGGAGAAGTTTATCTAAAGTTACATGTTTAATACTTGTATCTTTTATCAATGTTTATTATGAGTATTTCTGTAAATTGATGTGGCTCTCTGTAAATCACCGGATGTTTTGGAGGCAAAACATTACTGAACATAACGCGCCAATGTAAACTAAGATTTTTGGATATAAATATGAACTTTATCGAACAAAACATACATGTATCATGTGTAACATGAACTCCTATGAGTGTAATCTGATGAAGATCATCAAGGTTAGTGATTAATTCTATCTCTATTTCTGATTTTTGTGACTCCTCTCTTTGGCTGCAAAATGGCTGTTTTTCTGTGACTTGGCTCTGACCTAACAAAATCGTTTGTGGTGCTTTCACCGAAAAGCCTATTTGAAATCGGACACTGTGGTGGGATTAACAAGAAGTGTATCTTTAAAATGGTGTAAAATACTTGTATGTCTGAGGAATTTTAATTATGAGATTTCTGTTGTTTTGAATTTGGCGCCCTGCACTTTCACTGGCTGTTGTCATATCGATCCCGTTAACGGGATCGCAGCCGTAAGACGTTTTAACTAGGGAAACTGACATATAAATAACGTTACACTGACATACTGACTAATAAAAACTCACATTGCACTGAAAACACGTCACAATTTCAATCTTCAATCGTTTGGCCGATGGTTTCATCGTTTGATTGAGGCAAAAAAAATATATACCGTTTGCCATCTCTCTCCCGAAGTTTGTTTTACTTACTGCTTTAGCACCCTCCACTAACCCTGATGTCCTTGCCATGTCTGAATCCTGGCTTAGGGAGGCCACCAAAAATGATTTCCATCCCTAACTACAACATTTTCCGTCAAGATAGAACTGCCAAAGGTGGAGGAGTTGCAATCTGCTGCAGAGAAAGCCTGCAAAGTTCTGTCGTACTAACCAGGTCTATGCTCAAACAGTTCAAGCTTCTAATTTTTTWAATTAATCTCTCCAGAAATAAGTCTCTCACTGTTGCCACCTGTTATAGACCCCCCTCAGCTCCCAGCTGTGCCCTGRACACCATATGTGAATTGATTGCCCCCCATCTATCTTCAGAGTTCGTTCTGTTAGGTGACCGAAACTGGGATATGCTTAACACCCCGGCCGTCCTACAATCTAAGCTATTTGCCCTCAATCTCACACAAATCATCAAGGAACCCACCAGGTACAACCCTAAATCTGTAAACAAGGGCACCCTCATAGATATTATCCTGACCAACTTGACCTCCAATTACACCTCTGCTGTTTTCAATCAGGGTCTCAGCGATCACTGCCTCATTGCCTGCAACCGTTATGGGTCTGCGGTCAAACGACCACCCCTCATCACTGTCAAACGCTCCCTAAAACACTTCTGCGAACAGGCCTTTCTAATCGACCTGGCCCGGGTATCCTGGAAGGATATTGACCTCATCCCGTCAGTAGAGGATACCTGGTTGTTCATTAAAAGTAATTTCCTCAGCATCTTAAATAAGCATATCCATTTAAAAAAATATAGAACTAAGAACAGATATAGCCCTTGGTTCACTCCAAACCTGACTGCCCTTGACCAGCACAAAAACATCCTGTGGCATACTGCATTAGCATCGAATAGTCCCCCGCGATATGCAACCTTTCAGGGAAGTCAGGAACCAATACACACAGTCAGTTAGGAAAGCAAAGGCTAGCTTTTTCAAACAGAAATGTGCATCCTGTAGCTCTAACTCGAAGAAGTTCTGGGACACTGTAAAGTCTGTAAAGAATAAGAGCACCTCCTCCCAGCTGCCCACTGCACTAATAAGCTGACCACACCGCTCATATCGCGTGCGCGAGCGTAGAAATCTATGTTATTCAATTATTGCACCCACACTGCTCACGCGCGTCAACGAGCGCCTGCGTTGCCAAGGGCTAAAATAGAACTCCATTCTATTTCTGACACAGATCGCGCTGCAAGTCCTGCCTCTCCCATCTCCTCATTGATTTATAGAAGCAGATATTGGTTATACCCACGTGGGTGATTGAAAGACGAACTGTGTTGCCGGTCGCTGTAGTAATACTATGAAAGTTTAGATGCCAATCACCATATTAGTTCAAAGATGAAAAGGCCTGGAAGGAGGAGAGATGACTAGAAACGATTCGGTTGACCTTTTTATGTGTGGATTAACTGTCGGAGCAGAGGACCTTGTGCATTTCACGTAAAATAACAACTCAATGTTTATATCCGAGGACAAATTAGCTAGCAACAGCAAGCTAGCTAAATAAGACAAATTAGCTTGCAAGCTAACTAGCTAAATTGGCATAAATGTTTAATGCTTTTCGACCTGTTCCTAAATTAATTAAATTGGTTCAGAGTTTGTTTTGGTATTTTAACCTGCGTGTCATGATCGTGTTTGGTGTAGGGGGACAAAATAAATGTATGCACGATGGCGCACACGGGCAGCCGGTTTGGGTTCCGTGTGAGGCTAGGAAACACTGTCACCACCGATAAATCCACAATAATCGAGAATTTCAGTAAGCATTTCTCTACGGCTGGCCATGCTTTTCTCCTGGCTACCCCAACCCCGGCCAACAGCTACTTTCACAAGCCTCCCCAGCTTCTCTTTCACCCAAATCCAGATAGCAGAGGTTCTGAAAGAGCTGCAAAACCTGGACCCGTACCACAGCTGGGCTAGATAATCTGGACCCTCTCTTTCTAAAATTATCCGCCGCCATTGTTGCAACCCCTATTACTTGACTGTTCAACCTTTCTTTCGTATCGTCCGAGATTCCTAAAGATTGGAAAGCTGCCGCAGTCATCCCCCAATTCAAAGGGGGTGACATTCTAGACCCAAACTGTTAAAGATCTATATCCATCCTGCCCTGCTTTTCTAAAGTCTTCGAAAGCCAAGTTAAACAGATCACTGACCATTTCGAATCCCACCGTACCTTCTCYGCTGTGCAATCCGGATTCCGAGCTGGTCACGGGTGCACCTCAGCCACGCTCAAGGTCCTAAACGATATCATAACCGCCATCGAAAAAAGACAGTACTGTGCAGCCGTCTTCATTGAACTGGCCAAGGCTTTCGACTCTGTCAATCACCGTGTTCTTATCGGCAGACTCAAAAGCCTTGGTTTCTCAAATGACTGCCTCGCCTGGTTCACCAACTACTTCTCAGATAGAGTTCATTGTGTCAAATCGGAGGGCCTGTTGTCCGGACCTCTGGCAGTCTCTATGGGGGTACCACAGGGTTCAATTCTCGGGTCGACTCTTCTCTCTGTATATATCAATGATGTTAATCTTGCTGCGGGTGATTCCTTGATCCATCTCTACACAGACGACACTATTCTGTATACATCTGGCCCTTCTTTGGACACTGTGTTAACGAGCTTCAATGCCATACAACACTCCTTCCTTGGCCTCCAATTGCCCTTAAATGCTAGTAAAACTAAATGCATGCTCTTCAACCGATCGCTGTCCGCACCCGCTCGCCCGACTAGCATCACTACTCTGGACGTTTCTGACTTAGAATATGTGGACAACTACAAATACCTAGGTGTCTGGCTAGACTGTAAACTCTCCTTCCAGACTCATATTAAGCATCTCCAATCCAAAATTAAATCAAGAATCGGCTTCCTGTTTCGCAACAAAGCCTCCTTCACTCACGCTGCCAAACATACCCTCGTAAAACTGACTATCCTACCGATCCTCGACTTCGGCGATGTCATTTACAAAATAGCCTCCAACACTCTACTCAACAAATTGGATGCAGTCTATCACAGTGCCATCCGTTTTGTCACCAAAGCCCCATATACCATCCACCACTGCGACCTGTATGCTCTCGTCGGCTGGCCCTCACTACATATCCGTCGCCAGACCCAATGGCTCCAGGTCATCTATAAGTCTTTTCTAGGTAAAGCTCCGCCTTGTCTCAGCTCGCTGGTCACCATAACAACACCCACCCGTAGCACGCGCTCCAACAGGTATATCTCACTGGTCATCCCCAAAGCCAACACCTCTTTTAGCCGTCTTTCCTTCCAGTTCTCTGCTGCCAATGACTGGAACGAATTGAAATTATCGCTGAAGTTGGAGACTTATATCCCCCTCACTAACTTTAAGCATCAGCTATCTGAGCAGCTTACCGATCGCTGCAGCTGTACATAGCCCATCTGTAAATAGCCCATCCAACTACCTACCCCATCCCCATATTGTTTTTATTAACTTTTTTGCTCTTTCGCACACCAGTATTTCTACTTGCATATCATCATCTGCACATCTATCACCAGTGTTAATTTGCTAAATTGTAATTACTTCGCTGCTATGGGCTATTTATTGCTCTACCTCCTTACTCCATTTGCACACACTGTATACAGATTTTTCTATTGTGTTATTGACTGTAATTTTGTATCTCCCATGTGTAACTCTGTGTTGTTGTTTTTTGTTGCACTGCTTTGCTTATCTTGGCCAGGTCACGGTTGTAAATGAGAACTTGTTCTAAACTGGCCTACCTGGTTATATAAAGGTGAAAAAAAATAAAAAAATACACATACACATTGAACTATGCTCAACTCTCCCATGCTTGTCCAGCCAGCCTTCCAAAATGTTTGCCTTCATATAGCCCGTCAGCCACTATGTGGTGTCTGCCTGGTCCCAAATCAAGCTGTCTGAACACTCTAAACAGCCTACTCAACCGCTCTGAGGTGTCCTCATGCTCCTAAAGCACAGCATTGCCACTTTTTTTTATGACATGGGGGGGACAAAAATAAAATTTCCGAATGTGGGAGAAGGACATGAGCCCCCCGTCCCAAGTGAAAGTTGAGCCTGGGTTACACCCTAGCTAGATGGTAACTTGCCCTTGCGTTGTCCCTAGTGGATGACTGGAAATTGCCATGGAAATAAAATTCCAAACCATTTTTATAATGGCCGAACAGCACATACTCCACTGGAGTTTGGCCTTAAAATCAGATATAATATGTGGAGAACTGTGTTTGTCATTCAGTGGCAATTTGTCTTTATTGTATTTGACTGGGAATATGTGTTTCCTACCCATTTAAAAGCAACTGTAGTCAGATGAGAAAAGGGATAATTTGAAGCCACATCCTTAAAGGCATGTCCTGTACTTTGTGCCATTACATCTAATCAGGTACTTGTTGAGTTGAGGATGTTGATTAAGATGTCACATTGATAAACATGTGGAAAGGTAGCGAGGGACAAATCTTACAAAACGAGAGTGATGAAAGGAGAACAACCAAAACAGAAAAAAGATAGGCAGAGAGGCAGAGAGTCAGTTGGAGAGAGAAAACTGTACAGTAGACCAATGAAACAGGCTAGAGAGTCGATGGCAGAGTGAAACCACATAATGACATATAGGCTACCGATTCCACATCTATTCCACATACTCTCTCTATTTAGTTGGGAAGCTGTAGCTGGCTTCCCTCAGGCTCGGCTACGAGGCTGATTGAGGAGGAAGGGGATGGGAGAAGGAGGAGGTGTATAGTCAAACGAGGTGATATTTTTCATAGGTTGTTCAAGTAAGGTGTGCATTCAGGCCCTTTTCTGCCCTTTTCTGATCTCAGGCCTGCAGACAGTGAGAGACAGAAGGCGAGTAAGGGATACATGTGACTGAAATATGACTCTCCATATCTATCCTCTTCCCTCCCCTCTCTCCCCTCCTCTTTTTGGTATGAGTGATACTGCAGTGCAGGTATCTGGCAACCCTTAGCCAGACCACCACTGAGCTGTCTAGGATAACACTTTGGAATATCGGGCAACTCTAGACATACAACCACTGAGCGGGCTGGAAGGACACCTGGCTCTATCTTTTGGAGTTCCAGAGTAGGAGTATGTCTAAGTCATGTCCACGTATGCCATATAACTAGAATGACTAGAACAGGATTGAGACTTACAGACTTTGAGTTTGAGTCTATTCTTAAAAATAGAAAAGTGGCTGAGCCAGTAACAATGCATA
This sequence comes from Salvelinus sp. IW2-2015, assembly GCF_002910315.2. Lineage (NCBI taxonomy): Eukaryota > Metazoa > Chordata > Actinopteri > Salmoniformes > Salmonidae > Salvelinus > Salvelinus sp. IW2-2015. The sequence continues at coordinate 27,939,561 of NC_036867.1, read as the reverse complement.
GACAATTATAGGAACTACAGTACAATTGCCACACAATATTGTCATAGGATGACTCAATCAAATACTGCATCGTTCCCTAAGTTGTAGACCGCAGCTGAATCTGGCAATGAACAAGTTGAGGAGACTAAATTACTTGGTATTGAACATGTTGAACAAGTTGAGGAGACTAAATTACTTGGTATTACCATAGATTGTAAACTGTTATGGTCAAAACATATAGATTCAATGGTTGTAAAGATGGGCAGAGGTCTGTCCATAATAACGAGATGCTCTGCTTTTTTGACACCCCACTCCATGAAAGAAGTCCTGCAGGCTCTAGTTTGATTTTATCTTGATTATTGTCCAGTCGTATGGCCAAGTGCTGCAAAGAAAGACCTATTTAAGTTGCAGCTGGCCCAGAACAGAGTGGCAAATCTGGCTCTTCATTGTAATCAGAGGGCTAATTTGAATGATATGCATGCCATTCTTTCTTGGCAAAGAGTTGAGGAAAGACTGTCTGCGTCACTTTTTATAAGACACATTAATGTGTTGGAAATTCCAAATTATTTGCATAGTCAACTTACACACAGCACTGACACACACACACACACACACACACACACACACACACACACACACACACACACACACACACACACACACACACACACACACACACACACACACACACACACACACACACACCCCCAGGGGTCTTTTCACAGTCCCAGGCCCAGAACAAATTCAAGGAAACATTCAGTATTATACAGAGCCATGAGTGTATGGAACTCCCATCTCATTTTGCCCAAGTGAACAGCAAACCTGGTTTCAAAAAACAAATAAAGCAACGCCACACGACACAATGTCTCTCACCCATGTAACCTACTTGTTGTGTGYACGTACTGGCATGTATGTGTAACTGATAGATGCACACACACACTACAGTACATGTTCATGTTTTTAAATGTATGTAGATGGTAAAGTATTTTGTCTTTAATGTCTTTTTCGTTATGTGTTGGACCCCAGTAAGACTAGCTGTCGCCATTGACGTCGGCTAATGGGGATCCTAATGAAACATTTGTAATAATTTTTTTTATCTGAGCATTATTTTAAACATTGGTCCGTCGAGGCGTATTTAAAGTCCTGCCAGAATTAGCACAATTAACCACTACTGAATATTGATCGCTATGCGAAGGGGAGCCTTTATCCACAGCCTTCATGACTTAATTTCTACATGTCAGCTCTTTCAATACTTCATGATGCCTCATAATGAAAAGAGGAGAGCAACAGATCCATTCTGTCTCTCTCCTAGAAATGTCCAGCAACAATGTCACGACGGCTACAGTTTGGCTACACGTTGGGACTGGCTTTGTCCCAAACGGCACCCTATTTCCTATGTAGTGCACGACTTGGGTCCTGGCCAAGTGCACTATATAGAGAATAGGGAGCCATTTGGGATGCAAATATAGAAATACTTCTCAGAACAGGAGAGAAGTAATTTGAAGGGAAGGGAGGTATATGATGGATTAAATAGGCAACTTGTTCTCCATGTTTGCTGTTTCAGCTATTTATAATTGCTGTTGAGATGGAAATAGTTGACAGTCCCTCTTCCAACTTCCTTGAAGGGAAGAAAAGTTTCAAATAATTCAAAAGCTTAATAATGGGAGAAAGATATTGGAACAGTTTCCGTTATCTGGTAGGATTGCTAGCTACAAATCGGGGTCACAGACCTCTTGTTTGTATCTTTATTGTTTTGAGTGAAATTATGGTATCATCGTTTAAAACTAATGATAATTGCGTATGGGGATAGACTGAGAAGTCAAAGTTAATCATGTGGATGAAAGCTTGTGTTGTTTTGAAACTCTCTGTGCCAAAACAATTATGGATAATTAGCACTACACAATTACAATTTTAAAGGATCAATTCAAACAAATGCTGTTGAAAAACACAATGTTCCTTTGCTGCTGGGGTAATGTTCAAAACTGACTCTGTTCATTAAATTCAGGGGCTATCTGTTCTTTGAATGAGACAGGAACTTGCATACAGTTCCTACAGAAAGTATTCGTACCTTGACTTATTCCATATGTTGTTGGGTTACAGCCTGAAGTCAAAATTGAATACAAATATGTTGTTTTCTCACCCATCTACACACAATACCCGATAATGAAAGTGATAACATGTTTTGGGCAATGTTTGCACATTTATTGAAAATGAGATAAATATCTATAAATATCTCATTTACATAAGTTAGCAAACAACTTTGCTATGACAAATCCTTATTGAGCTCAGGTGCATCCACTTTCATTTGATCATCCTTGAGATATCACTACAACTTGGAGTCCACTTATGGCCAATTCAATTTTTTGGACATGAACTATACCATGAAGTCCGTAGATCTGAGATAGAATTGTGATKAGGCACATATCTGGGGAAGAGTGTTGAAAGTTTCCAAGAGCACAGTGGTTTCCATGATTGGCAAATTTAAAAAAATCTGGAACTACCCAGACTCTGCTCAGAGCTGGTTGTCCTACCAAACTGAGAAACTGGGCAAAAGGACCTTGGTCAGGGAGGTGAACTAAGAACCTAATTCCTTGGCTGAGATGGGTCTACCTGCCAGAAGGACAATAGTCTCTACAGCACTTCAAAAATCTGGGCTTTATGTGAGAGTGGTCAGATAGAAACCACTCCTTAGAAAGAAAGCACATGACAGCATGACTCCAACCTAACTACTTCCGACTTCAACTGTATATTTTGAGGTTGGACTTTAGCACGTGGGGTGCACCGATTGGTGTCACCGTGTTAGTCAGTATGTGTTACACCTGTGCTGGTTTGTCATAAAAGGACAATCCTTTATTTGATCCTACCTGTTTTTGTTTTGCCCCACTTTTTGTTTTGCAAATTTAGTGGGCGCTCATGGTGGGTGTCTTTTAGGTCCCAGTTGTTGTTGCTAGTGAATTTTCAGTGGACACTCCCATGAGTGTCTTTCAGAACCCTTCCTAGAACCCCGATTGTTTCATTTAGCTTCTTTTCAGTTACTCTTTGTTAGTTCAAATCAAATCAAATTTTATTTGTCACATGCGCCCAATACAGGTGTAGACCTTACATTGAAGTGCTTACTTACAAGCCCTTAACGAACAATGCAGTTTTATGAAGGAAAAAAAAGTGTTAAGCAAGTATTTACTAGAATAAACTGAAGAAAAAAAATGAAAATAGAAAAATAACAAATAATTAGAAGCAAACATTTTTTTTGCAATAGCTAGGCTATATACAGGGGGTACCGATACAGAGTCAATGTGCGGGGCACTGATTAGTTGAGGTAATTGAGGTAATATGTACAAGTAGGTAGAGGTAAAGTGACTATGCATGTGGTGGGTGGGAGGGGGGGACAATGCAAATAGTCCAGGTAGCCATCATTTGATTTGCTGTTCAGGAGTCTTATGGCTTGGGGGTAGAAGCTGTTAAGAAGCCTTTTGGACATAGACTTGGCACTCCGGTAGTTCTCCTTTCTGTTTGAGCGAAAATGTTCAACTGTAATGGGCAGATGGCGTTTTGTGGGCGAGAGGTTTGTTGATGTCAACGTTGTGAACAGGGTGTCCCATGGTGGTGTTATAGTATGGGCAGGCATAAGCTATGGACAACAAACACAATTGCATTTTATCGATTGCAATTTGAATGCACAGAGATACCTGACGAGATCCTAAGGCCCATGTCATGCCATTCATCCGCCGCCATCACCTCATGTTTCACCATGATAATGCACAACCCGCTGTCGTAAGGATCTGTAAACAATTCCTGGAAGCTGTTCTTCCATGGCCTGCAAACTCACCAGACATGTCACCCATTGAGCTTGTTTGGGATGCTCTGAATCAACGTGTACAACAGCATGTTCCAGTTCCCGCCAGTATCCAGCAACTTCGCACAGCCATTGAAGATGATTGGGACAACATTCCACGGGCCTAAATCAAAAGCCTGATCAACTCTATGCGAAGGAGATGTTGAGCTGCATGTGATGCAAATGATAGTCACACCAGATACTGCCTGGTTTTCTGATCGACGCTCCTACATTTTAGTAAGGTATCTGTGACCAACAGAGGCATATCTGTATTCCCAGTCATGTGAAATCCATAGATTAGGGCCTAATGAATGTATTTTAATTGACTGATTTCCTTATGTGAACTGTAACTCATTAAAATCCTTGAAATTGTTGCATGTTGCGTTTTATACATGTTTTTAGTTAATAGATACAAGATAGCACCAAAGCGGKAAGCCCCAAAAAACTCTATCCAGCTTCTACAAGCCTATTTCTCAGAGGGGAACTGGGACCTTGGTAGGCTTAGACTATTGTGTCGAGACTGGGAATGACACAATCTTTATTACATGGGTAGTGACTCAGCGAACATTCATGGAGAAGTACAATAAAGTCCATGACAGGTTGTTGTCTGTGTTTGTAGTGGGAGAGATGTCAGTTGATTCCAGTCCAGGGTGGTCCAGTCTTAAAATCAGACTGTGGTGTAAGTACAGTAATACAGTGCCACATATTGGAAATGGGAAGTACTGTATATCCTTCTTTGGTGGCTGGTGGCCGGAGATATCAGAGGGTGGGCTCACTGTGATTGCTTGATGGAATAAATGGAACATCATCAAACACATGGAACCATTCCAATCAAGCCATTACAATGTGTATGTCCTCCCACTCTAAGCTATGATGTGGGCGTGCCCCAAGGGTCAATGCTGGGGCCCCTCCTGTTCAGCCTGTACATTAATGATCTGCCTTCTGTCTGTACTGGGTCTGAAGTTCAAATGTATGCAGATGATACAGTGATATATGTGCATGCAAAGAGCAAACAACAAGCTGCACAAKAACTCACTACTGTAATGGTCCAGGTTACAAAGTGGCTCAGTGACTCGTGTTTGCATCTCAATGTGAAAGAAACTGTTTGCATGTTCTTCACAAAGAGTGCAACAGATGCTACTGAGTCAGATGTCTATGTGTCAGGGGAGAAGCTCCAGGTGGAATCTGATTTTAAGGACCTTGGCATCATACTTGATTCCAACTTCTCTTTTAAAAAGCATGTGAAAAAGGTAATTCAAATAACCAAATTCAACCGAGCTAATTTCCGATTTATACGAAATTGTTTGACAACAGAGGTAGCAAAACTATACTTCAAATCTATGATACTCCCCCACTTAACATACTGCTTGACTAGTTGGGCCCAAGCTTGCTGTGCAACATTAAAACCTATTCAGTGTGTCTACAAACAGGCTCTCAAAGTGCTTGATAGGAAGCCCAATAGCCATCATCACTGTTACATCCTCAGAAAGCATGAAAATCTTGTGCAATACAAAATCTTGTGCAATACACCGACGCATGTCTTGTATTCAAGATCCTAAATGGCCTAGCTCCCCCTCCACTCAGTATTTTTGTTAAACAGAAAACCCAAACATATGGCAGCAGATCCACAAGGTCTGCCATGAGAGGTGACTATATAGTTACCTTATTAAGGAAAAGCACCTTTAGTAAATCTGCTTTCTCTGTGAGAGCTTTCCATGTCTGGAATACATTGCCATCAGACACACATAACTGCACCACATATCACACTTTCACAAAATGCATGAAGACATGGCTAAAGGTCAATCAGATTTGTGAACATAATCCCTAGCTGTGTATTGCCGCTTTCCATGTTGTCTGTTGTCTGTAGCTTGTGAGGTGTGGAAACACTTTGTTGCTTTTATGAATATTGTCTTGCTGCTTTTTGTTCTATGTTGCTCTGTCTGTATCCTACGTCTTGCTTGTCCTATGTTCCTCTGTCTGTATGCTATGTCTTGCTTGTCCTATGTTGTTCTGCGTGTGCTCACTGCTCAATGATTGTCTATATTGTAATTGTTTTTAATAACCTGCCCAGAGACTGCGTTTGAAAATTAGCCGGCTGGCTAAAACCGGCACTTTTACTGAAACGTTGATTCATGTGCACTGTCCCTGTAAAAATAAAATAAACTCAACTCAACTTCCGCCCACCAGCCTCCTCTATTCTCCTTAAGTACATTATACATATGAAGAGTTTCATTCCAAAATGCGATATATACATTTTCAGAAATGTTTGTACATTTATATTTACCAACATTCCTTTGGGTGGTGGACCATTCTTGATACACACAGGAAACTGTTGAGCGTGAAAAAACCAACAGCGTTGCAGTTCTTGACTCACTCAATCTGGTGCGCCTGGCACCTACTACCATACCTTGTTCAAAGGCACATAAATATTTTGTCTTGCCCGTTCACCCTCTGAATTGCACAAATACACAATCGCTATCTCAATTATCTCAAGGCTTAAAAATCTTTCTTTAACCTGTCTCTTCCCCTTCATCTACACTGACTGAAGTGGATTTATTAACAAGTTACGTCAATAAGGGATCATAGCTTTCATCTGGATTCACCTGGTCAGTCTTATGTTTTGTACACCCAGTGTATTTGGAACTGCCAACAATATTACACTTACTCAGGGGAGAGCTATACCCAGAGTGACAGATGGCATTGAGGTAGCAGTCTGAATTGGAATATGCTGTAGCGCCACAACCGGCTGTCCCATCCCATCCCGAGAGCGGGCTGGTCACGTGCTGATGCCAAAGCAACGGCTGTCCCAAATTCTTCCAAATTTCTCTAAACGACAACAGACCCATCTTGGAGCGCCGCAAGGCTCAGACGTGGTACCGACATTGTTCGCCGATGCCAAAATGACGACCATCAATAACCACCACCCAGGAATCTCCCTAATTGTAATGATGCAACAAACGAGACGTCACTCCTCTTAGTTAAATTTGAGTCAACTTTTATTGACATAATTGTTTGAGACAAGCCATTTTCCCAGTCTCGGACTGAGGATCTGACAGTGCCAATGATACGGCGACGAGTAATTAATGTGTTTCTTAATTGAACTCGAAGCGGAGAGGATTACTGTGCGAGCTGAGAGTGGGACCCCAGCATGCCAGCCCGCTCCGTTCAAGAAACGATTATGTTTAAATATAGAATGCTGCGGCAGCCCGCAAAGTGTACCACAGTATTACGCAACTTTTAAAGGAGGAACCAGTGTAGGAAGACTTCTTAGGCTGTTGCAGGTATACAAATAGAATGCAGACCAGTGTTCAAATGGTATTTGTTTTACTTCAAATRCTTGAGCAAGCATGCCTGGAGAAATGTAACCAATAAAATAGGCCCAGAAGTACACACTGTGCCCATCTGGGATCTCAAGGCAGGCACAATCAAACGCTCAAATTATTTGAAAGAAAAAAAATATATATTTGAACCAAGGAAACCCATTAGCTGTTTTAACACTTCCTGTATGTTTGATTCGGCCTATGTTCCGGGTAAATGTGACCCGTACAGTAAGTACATCAAGATCATAAATATATGTTTAACCTCMCAAAATCTTTTTCCAGTAGCTGAGAATGTCATCTTTCATATGCTTTTTTCCTGAGTTGATAGACCGATTTGTTCAAAATACTGTATGACTTCTTTTTTTTCTTCTCCCCAATTTCATGGCATCCAATTGTTAGTAGTTACTGTCTTGTCTCATCGCTACAACTCCCGTACGGGCTCAGGAGAGACGAAGGTCGAGAGCCATGCGTCCTCCGAAACACAACCCAACCAGCGCGCATCCAACCCAGAAACCAGGCACACCAATGTGTCGGAGGAAACACCGTACACCTAGCGACCTGGTCAGCGCACACTGTGCCTGGCCCGCCACAGGAGTCGCTAGTGCACGATGAGACAAGGATATCCCTACCGACCAAACCCTCCCTAACCCGGAGAGCGCTAGGCCAATTGTGCGTCGCCCCATGGACCTCCTGGTCGCTGCCGGCTGCGACAGAGCCTGGGCTCAAACCCAGAGTCTCTGGTGGCACAGCTAGCACTGCGATGCAGTGCCTTAGACCACTGCACCACCAGGGAGGCCTACTGTATGACATTTTAAACCTTTTTTATGACATTTATGATTTTTTTGGCATATTTTTTGCCAAACTTCCGATCACTGTCCCTCGGCCAGTGAATTTCACAGGGAAAATATATGTATATCCGTGTGATCATAATGCTTAGCTCTTTACTGTGCAGAATACCATTTGTCTCTAGCATCAAGGTCAAGCTCAAATTGACTACAAATTKACTTCAGATCAGTGTTGCTCAGCCTCTGAGCATAATTGGGAAATTATAGTTATCTATGTGATTAGCATGGCTGCATCATTCATGTGCAGAAAGCAGCTTGTTTTAAAGACAAATGTTCTATAGACCAAGATCAAGGTGAAATTGCAGGCCAAATTGACTTGAGATCAGTGTTGATCAGCCTCAGCATCATAAGGAAATCATACACATATATCTGTGATCAGCACGGTTGCATCATGCATGTACAGAAAGCTTGTTTTTAAGACAAATTGTTCAACATTTATATAGACCAAGGTCAAATTGCCGGAACATCATGATGTCACCATTCACCATTCACCATGTCACACACGTTTAATTCCGGTACCGGGTCCAATTGGTTTAATTTATTTAATTTATTTTTAATTACATGTTTTACAAGTTTGAGACCCATATTTAGGAAATTAAATGAAGGGTCATGGTGAAACATTTACAGGGAAGTGTTAACTATTAGAACTATGATATGTGAAAGGCKGTAAAGATCTGAGGATTGTGATTCAGCCAGTTGTTTTCCTCAATACAGACTGATCTTGGCTGATGACTGCAGTGTGCCAACATACTACCATTGTGTGGTTATTCTCAATAATTAATTGTTGTCTTCTAATTAACATGGAATTTTCGCATATTCCTGGAGAATTTGTGAGAATTCTAAAGGAAACATTTTGCTTTCACAAGACCTGAAAATACTCACATTTCACATGATGTTACGGGCAAAAAAGCAACTCGCAAGCAACAAGCAACTCGCGCTGCCACATTAACATACCTGGTACCCTTGGTCCTGGATCTCTGAACCGCTACTCACGCAGGTTCAGGATTTGTTTCATCCCGGGTTTGTTTGCATTTCACATTATTTAAAGCGTGGAGAAGGGTACTAAACACTCCAAGATCCGGCTCATAGGGGGATATGTGAAATCGGCATGAATTATGATAGTTGGATCAACGTTGTTTCAACGTAATTTGTCAACATATTGTGACGTGGAATCAACCTGGGAAATACTTTGTATTTGAAAAAAGTAATCTACCTCTACTGTTTTCATGTCAGTTCAACCAGCATGTTATACATAGAAATTAGGGTAAAACATTGACTTAACATTACTAACATCATATCCAAGATGGCATAGCAGTCAGATGTCATTTTGTCCTCGTATTGTCGTGTCCTGTATATATATATATATTTACACCTTTCTTCGCATATCTTTTATATATTTTATTATCCAAGAACTCAACTACAAAAAGCGTTCCTGCAACCCGCCTCACCAATTACAAAAAAAAATATTATTTACCTCAAATCTGAAAATCCACAATAGAAGCTAGCCAGAAGCTAACCAGAAGCTAGCCAGAAACTAGCCAGAAGCTAGCCAGAAGCTAACCAGAAGCTAGCTAGAAGCTAGCTAGAAGCTAACCAGAAGCTAGCCAGAAGCTACCCAGAAGTTAACCAGAAGCTAGCCAGAAGCTAACCTGAAGCTACCCAGAAGTTAGCCGGTTTACTGGCTATTTACATTTACACCTTTACACCTTGATTTCGCAGCTAGCTAGCTGCAAACCGTGTGTCTATTGGCTTACGTCGATCCTGGAGCAAACTTAAATTATTTCGGAGCTAGCCAGCTGAAGAGTTCCATCAGCCATTCCTGGGCTACAATCACCTATCCGGACCCGTTTTACTACAAATGTGGAGCCCCACTGGGCCTTCATGACTGACTACCAACGTTATCTGCCCGAGGGAGTTATCCAACTGGCACCTCCGTCGCGACGTTACCTGAACGCTCATCTGTCTTATCGGCTGCTATCTGAATAAGTATATCGGACAATTCTTCTTGGGTCACTRTAACTATATCTATTTTGCCAATTGGATTGATCCCCTCTACCACACGGAACCCCACTAATCTACCGACGGAAATGCACGAGGTGACTAAAAATAGACCTCCATCCTATGCTATCTTGCTACCGATAGCCAGCTAACCGGATCGCCGTGACCCCAACCAACCTCTACTCACTGGACCCTTATGATCACTCGATTAAGCATGCCTCTCCTTAATGTCAATATGCCTTGTCCATTGCTGTTCTGGTTAGTGTTTATTGGCTTATTTCACTGTAGAGCCTCTAGCCCTGCTCACTATACCATATCCAACCTTTCAGTTCCACCACCCACATATGCGATGACATCACCTGGTTTCAATGATGTTTCTAGAGACAATATCTCTCTCATCATCACTCCACTGTATTCACATCCTACCATACCTTTGTCTGTACATTATTCCTTGAAGCTATTTTATCGCCCCCAGAAACGTCCTTTTACTCTCTGTTCTAGACGTTCTAGATGACYAATTCTCATAGCTTTTAGCCGTACCCTTATCCTACTCCTCCTCTGTTCCTCTGGTGATGTAGAGGTGAATCCAGGCCCTGCAGTACCTAGCTCCACTCCTATTCCCCAGGCGCGCTCTTTTGATGACTTCTGTAACCGTAATAGCCTTGGTTTCATGCATGTTAACATTAGAAGCCTCCTCCCTAAGTTTGTTTTGTTCACTGCTTTAGCACACTCTGCCAACCCGGATGTTTTAGCCGTGTCTGAATCCTGGCTTAGGAAGACCACTAAAAACTCTGACATTTTCATCCCTAACTACAAGATTTTCAGACAAGATAGAACGGCCAAAGGGGGCGGTGTTGCAATCTACTGCAAAGATTGCCTGCAGAGTTCTGTTTTACTATCCAGGTCTGTTCCCAAACAATTTGAACTTCTACTTTTAAAAATCCACCTCTCTAAAAACAAGTCTCTCACCGTTGCCGCCTGCTATAGACCACCCTCTGCCCCCAGCTGTGCTCTGGACACCATATGTGAACTGATTGCCCCCCATCTATCTTCAGAGCTCGTGCTGCTAGGCGACCTAAATTGGAACATGCTTAACACCCCACCATCCTACAATCTAAGCTTGATGCCCTCAATCTCACACAAATTATCAATGAACCTACCAGGTACCACCCACAATCCGTAAACACGGGTACCCTCATAGATATCATCCTAACCAACTTGCCTCCAAATACACCTCTGCTGTTTTCAACCAAGATCTCAGCGATCACGCCTCATTGCCTGCATCCGTAATGGTCAGCGTCAAACGACCTCCATCATCACTGTCAACGCTCCCTAAAACACTTCAGAGAGCAGGCCTTTCTAATCGACCTAGCGGGGTATCCTGGAAGGATATTGATCTCATCCCGTCAGTAGAGGATGCCTGGTTATTTAAAAAAAATGCCTTCCTCACCATCTTAAATAAGCATGCCCATTCAAGAAATTTTGAACCAGGAACAGATATAGCCCTTGGTTCCCTCCAGACCTGACTGCCCTTAACCAACACAATAACATCCTATGGCGTTCTGCATTAGCATCGAACAGCCCCCGTGATATGTAACTTTTCAGGGAAGCTAGAAACCAATATACACAGGCAGTTAGAAAAGTCAAGAGGCTTCTTTTCAAGCAGAAATTTGCTTCCTGCAACACAAACTCAAAAAAGTTCTGGGACACTGTAAAGTCCATGGAGAATAAGAACACCTCCTCCCAGCTTCCAACTGCACTGAAGATAGGAAACACTGTCACACCGACAAATCCACTCTAATTGAGAATTTCAATAAGCATTTTCTACGGCTGGCCATGCTTTCCACCTGGCTACCCCTACCCCGGTCAACAGCACTGCCCTCCCTCAGCTACTCGCCCAAGCCTTCCCCATTTCTCTTTCTCCCAAATACAGTCAGCTGATGTTCTGAAAGAGCTGCAAAATCTGACCCCTACAAATCAGCCAGGCCTAGATAATCTGGACCCTTTCTTTCTAAAATTATCTGCTGAAATTGTTGCCACCCCTATTAATAGCCTGTTCAACCTCTTTCGTGTCGTCTGAAATACCCAAGGATTGGAAAGCAGCTGTGGTCATCCCCTCTTCAAAGGGGGACACACTCTTGACCCAAACTGCTACAGACCTATATCTTATCCTACTCTGCCTTTCTAAGTCTTCGAAAGCCAAGTCAACAAACAGATTACGACCATTTCGAATCCCACCATACCTTCTCCGCTATGCAATCTGGTTTCAGAGCGTGTCATGGTGCACCTCAGCCACGCTCAAGGTCCTAAACGATATCTTAACCCATCGATAAGAAACAATACTGTGCAGCCGTATTCATTGACCTGGCCAAGGCTTTCGACTCTGTCAATCACCACATCCTCATCGACAGCCTTGGTTTCTCAAATGATTGCCTCGCTGGTTCACCATACTTCTCTGATATGATCAGTGTGTCAAATCGGATCTGTTGTCTGGGCCTCTTGGCAGTCTCTAGGGGGTGCCACAGGGTTCAATTCTTGGACCGACTCTCTTCTCTGTATACATCAATGATGTCGCTCTTGCTGCTAGTGAGTCTCTGATCCACCTCTACGCAGACGACACCATTCTGTATACTTCTGGCCCTTCTTTGGACACTGTGTTAAAAACCTCCAGGCGAGCTTCAATCCATACAACTCTCCTTCCGTGGCCGCCAATTGCTCTTAAATACAAGTAAAACTAAATGCATGCTCTTCAACCGATCGCTGCCTGCACCGCCCGCCTCCAACATCACTACTCTGGACGTTCCTGACTTAGAATATGTGACGACTACAAATACCTAGGTGTCTGGTTAGACTGTAAGCTCTCCTTCCAGACTCACATCAAACATCTCCAAGCCAAAGTTAAATCTAGAATTGGCTTCCTATTCCGCAACAAAGCATCTTCACTCATGCTGCCAAACATACCCTTGAAAACTGACCATCCTACCAATCCTCTACTTCGGTGATGTCATTTACAAAATAGCCTCCAATACCCTACTCATAAATTGATGCAGTCTATCACAGTGCCATCCGTTTTTCACCAAACCCCATATACTACCCACCACTGCGACCTGTAGGCTCTCGTTGCTGGCCCTCGCTTCATACTCGCGCCAAACCCACTGGCTGGCCATGTCGAGTCTACAAGACCCTGCTAGGTAAAGTCCCCCCTTATCTCAGCTCACTGGTGACCATAGCAGCACCCACCTATAGCACGCGCTCCAGCAGGTATATCTCTCTGGTCACCCCCAAAACCAATTCTTCCTTTGGCCGCCTCTCCTTCCAGTTCTCTGCTGCCAATGACTGGAACAAACTACAAAAATCCCTGAAACTGGAAACACCTCACTAGCTTTAAGCACCAGCTGTCAGAGCAGCTCACAGATTACTGCACCTGTACATAGCCCATCTATAATTTAGGCCAAACAACTACCTCTTTCCCTACTGTATTTATTAATTAATTTTGCTCCTTTGTACCCCATTATTTCTATCTGTACTTTGCACATTCTTCCACTGCAATTCAACCATTCCAGTGTTTTACTTGCTGTATTGTATTTACTTCGCCACCGTGGCCTTTTTTTTGCTTTCACCTCCCTTATCTCACCTCACTTGCTCACATTGAATATAGACTTATTTTTCTACTGTATTATTGACTGTATGTTTGTTTTACTCTATGTGTAACTCTGTGTTGTTGTATGTGTCGAACTGCTTTGCTTTATCTTGGCCAGGTCGCAATTGTAAATGAGAACTTGTTCTCAACTTGCCTACCTGGTTAAATAAAGGTGAAATAAAATAAAAAAATAMATGAAAGACAGTCATCCAATATGCTGTAATAGAAATAAGGCAAAGCTCATAAAAAAATGGTCGTCCCTCATCTTCAACTGCACTGACTGCCACTGCTATGTATACTTTGTAATTGTGTTGAAATTTCCACGCACAAAACCTTTCATCCAATATTATGTCCTCAGGGCACCATTGAAAATGAGAAGGTGGTCTCAATTGCTCCCCTTACTAAATAAAAGTTAATTTCAACCACCATAATATATTGTATTTATTATGTTGAATTTCAAATTGGATTAAACATTTTATTTGACTTTGTTTCAATGTTGATAGTAAAATGGTATGTTTGAATCAATGTCATTGTTTTAACGTCATGCCTTCAACCTAAATAAACAGTCCAATTCATGCCTAAACTTTGACTCCTATTGGTATATGAGGAATAATGCACTTTAGTGAGAATAACTCTACCATCCAGAGGCCTGCTTCTACAGTGCCTTTAGAAAGTATTGCCACTTCTTGACTTTCTCCACATTTAGTTGTGTTACAAAGTGGGATTAACATTTATTTCATTGTTATTTTTGTCAATGATCTACACAAAATACTCTAATGTCAAAGTGGAAGACAAATTCTAACATTTGTAAAATAAATAAATAAATAAATAAAACACTAATATCTTGATTATGTAAGTATTCAACCCCCTGAGTGAGTACAGTTTATGTTATAATCACCTTTGGCAGTGATTAGAGTCTTTCTGGGTAAGTCTCTAAGAGCTTTGCACATTGGATTGTACAATATTMGCACATTATCATATTTTAAATTCTTCAAGCTCTGTCAAGTTGGTTGTTGATCATTGATAGACACCCATTTTCAAGTCTTGCCATGCATTTTCAAGCTGATTTAAGTCAAAACTGTAACTAAGCCACTCAGGAACATTCAATGTCGTCTTGGTAAGCAATTCCAGTGTTTACAAAACATTAAGAACATCTACTCTTTCCATGACATAGAATGACCAGGTGAAAGATATACTTTTCCTATATTGTTGCATTACAAACTGTAATTTAAATAGGTTTTTATGGACATACACAAAATAGTCCAAATTGGTGAAGTGAAAAAAACTAACTTGTTTCAAAAAATTCATAAAAAGCTAAAAAACGGAAAGTGGTGTGTGCATATGTATTCACCCCCTATGCTATGAAGCCACTAAGTAAGATCTGGTGCAACCAATTACCTTCAGAAGTCACATAATTAGTTACATAAAGTCCACCTGTGTGCAATCTAAGTGTCACATGATCTCAGTATATTTACACCTGTTCTGAATGGCTCCAGAGTCTGCAACGCCACTAAGCAAGGGGCACCACTAAGCAAGGGGCACCACTAAGCAAAGGGCACCATCAAGCAAGGGGCACCATCAAGCAAGGGGCACCACCAAGCAAGGGGCACCACCAAGCAAGCAGCACCATGAAGACCAAGGAGCTCTCCAAACAGGTCAGGGACAAAGTTGTGGAGAAGTACAGATCAGGGTTGGGTTGTAAAAAAATATCTGAAACTTTGACCATCCCACGGAGCAGCATTAAATCCGTTATTAAGAAATGGAAAGAATATGGCACCACAACAAACCTGCCAAGAGAGGGCCGCCCACCAAAACTCACGGACCAGGCAAGGACGGCATTAATCAGAGAGGCAACAAAGTGACCAAGGAGCTGCAAAAATCCACAGCGGAGATTGGAGTATGTGTTTATAGGACCACTTTAAGCCGTACACTCCACAGAGCTGGGTTTACAGAAGAGTGGCCAGAAAAAATAAGCAAAAACGTTTGGTGTTCGCCAAAAGGCATGTGGGAGACTCGGTGAGGCATGGTAGTATCATTCTTTGGGGATGTTTTTCATCGGCAGGGACTGGGAAACTGGTCAGAATTGAAGGAATGATGGATGGCGCTAAATACAGGGAAATTATTGAGGGAAACCTGTTTCAGTCTTCCAGAGACTTGAGACTGGGACGGAGGTTCACCTTCCAGCAGGACAATGACCATAAGCATACTGCTAAAGCAACACCCGATTGGTTTAAGGGGAAAGATTGTCTTGGAATGGCCTAGTCAAAGCCCAGACCTGAATCCAATTGAGAATCTGTGGTATGACTTAAATATTGCTGTACACCAGCGGAACCCATCCAACTTGAAGGATCTGTAGCAGTTTTGCCTTGAAGAATGGGCAAAAATCCAAGTGGCTAGATGTGCTAAGCTAATAGAGACATACCACAAGAGACATGCAGCTGTAATTGCTGCAAAAGGTGGCTCTATACAGTATTGACTTTGGGGGGGTGAATAGTTATGCAAGWTCTGTTTTTTGTCTTATTTCTTGTTTGTCTCACAAGAAAAAATATTTTGCATCTTCAAAATGGTAGGCATGTTGTGTAAATAAAATGATACAAAACCCCCCCCAAAAAATAAATTTTAATTACAGGTTGTAAGGCAACAAAATAGGAAAAAATCCAAGGGGGAATACTTTCGCAAGCCACTGTACCTCTTTATTTAGATTGAAGGCATGATGTTGAAACAATGACGTTGATTCAAACATAACATTTTACTATCAACATCGAAACAAGGTCAAATAAAATATGTCTAATGAAATCTATAAAATTCAACATAATTTCAATCACCAAATTGAATATTGTAACGGTAGTCTATTTCTTCCTCCTCATCGGACGAGGAGAGGCGAGAAGCATCGAAGGACCAATGTGCAGAGTGGTAAGTTTCCATGGTAATCTAATGTACACGAAAACAATACACGATACAAAACAACAAACGAACATACCGTAACAGTCCTGTGTGGCGAAACACTGACACAGGAACAATCACCCACACCCCACACGTGAAACCCCGGCTGCCTAAGTATGATWCTCAATCAGGGACAAYGATTGACAGCTGCCTCTGATTGAGAATCATACCAGGCCGAACACAAAAAACCCAACATAGAAAACAYACATAGACAACCCACCCCAACTCACGCCCTGACCATACTAAATACATACAAAATAAGGGAAATCAGGTCAGGAACGTGACAAATATAGGATGAAAAATATATATATAGTTTCGGTGTGGAATTTTCAATGCAATTTCAATGTATACATAGTTCTGATGATTATGTTGAAATTAGATGTAACAACCTGTTAGGTTAAGTCAATGTATTAACCCTATGCTGTTTTTCCACATCAAGCAAACATGACTGATAACAGCAGCCTATATTTACATTAATCAGAGATTTCTGCTTGCAGAATGCTGAAAACCTACTCTGAAAATAGAAGGGTACCATTCATGAAAAGTGTTAACTCTTTAAACGCATATTCAAATGAACAGCTCCTCATTTTGTAGACTCCAACCCAAACACACTGCATCCCAAATAGTACCTTATTCCCTTTTGTAGTGCACTACTTTGACTAGGGACTATAGGGGAATAGGGTACTATTTTGTATGCACCCACTAGCAGAGAAAACAGCAAGGCGCCTCGACAGGAAAATCTAAAGTACACACCTGTCCAAATAAGAGACCTCCCTCCGCATTCAGGAAATAATATTTTTGTTGAAAGGGAATGATCATAAATTGCCTACTGTTCATGTTTTTCTCTTCATTTGGTACAGTAGTGTACAGATATAGGATCTTAATTCGATCACTCTTTTGTTGCTAAGAATTTTCCTGTAAAGCTTGAAGTGTATTTGAATTTTTAAAAGGGTTCTAAAGATTAGTAATTTCCACTTTGACATTTCAGACTTGATTTTCCCTAACGAAAATTGTATCATCCCCTACAAAAATTTCCATTAAGTATGACACACATAATAATTCACATTTGCTGTTTCTGCAGGATTATTTTCCTGCTGTAGCAAACTGGCTCAAATTAAAATCCTACATCTGCTAGATGTCAGGTTTTGCGTGGACGTAGGTATGAATGAATTTTGCTGTGATGTCAGATCTGTCAGATTTTCTCAGGCCAGAATAGTTTGGCCATTTTCCAGGCTGACTACGGTGCAGACACCAATCTCATGACACCTGGATAGGTATTTAACATATCAGCTAACCACTTCATATGATATTCACAGTCGATGATGTGGTAAGCAAATCATTGGTTGAAGCAATGGAACTTCTGCAATGTAGTTGGCCTTGAACGCAATCTTTGTTTTGGTTCAATCCACAATATGTGTGTTGCTTTCCTAAATGTTTCTAGACTAGATTTAATTCTTTAGTAAAAAATAAACATTTTTCAAGTCAACTTTGTCCTTTAAGAGTGGCTGAATCGTTTTCCTCTCTTCAATTTGCTCTTCTAGTCTATTGGAGAATGAAGTATATAGGAAATGTTCTCTTTCCTAATTTACACCATGTCACAGCTCACTCGATCTTTATCAGGCCTTCACATCCTTTTGATTGATGTGGCAGACATAGATGATACATTTTTTATGATGAATTCCACTCATTGATGATATGGTTAATGCTGAGTGAAGCYGACCTCTCTGACAAGCGACCAATGATGTAGATAGTGTTTCGTCAGTTCCACTAGTTTGACCTACCAACTCTCACAGTCTCATGTCAAAATTAGACGTTCATCCAAGTTTCTCAAATGTCAAATTTTTAAGTTGTTCCAAACGTCAAATTTCTAAGTGTTAGGCATTAACTCCAAATGTTTAAGCTCAGGGTTAAGTTCAGGCATTAACTCAAAATTATTACGGTTAGGCATTGACTCCAAATGGTTATGGTGAGGGTTAAGGTTTGGGATAGGCTTAAAACAAAAACAGCTTCATATCACTTGATTTGAACTTGCAACCTTTAGAATTAGATGCTTATGCCCATCTGCCATCTCCATCCACAACACCCTAGCAAAACCGAAGCTTACTTAAAGGTAAAAACACTCACTCTTGCCCCTAGTGGACAGTTTCCAAATCATCTCACGACATCCTCAGACATGGATGTTGAATACTGACTTGTATCACGGGTGACCTGGCTGAGTTTGACATATAGATAGATGTAATGTTCTGGAGAGCACCTATATCCCTGTACCTACAKTCCTGATAACACCCTCCGTAWTTCAATGTGATGGAATGCMCACATACAGTACATTCATATTATTCGATGAGTGTGCTCTACCTGTGTTGGATGGGGCCTACTCATTGTATGTACAGTATGGTGTTGAAGTTCTGGATGGTAGAACTCCTATGCCATGCGCTGTGCTGCTAAGCATCCCAAATCCCACTTTATTCCCTATGTAGTGCATTACTTTTGASCAGGGACCATAGGGCAAAAGTAGTGCACTAAGTAGAGAATAGGGTTCTGCTGAGTGCCGACCGACCAGTCTTCCAGGGTGAACACAGGTTATCTTCCTCTGAGGTAATGAGAGAGTGGGAAGAGCTGTGGTATAACGAGGCAGGAAAACCAAGATAACGAGGTGTTTGACGGACAGGGAGAACCGAGCAGGCAGCGAGCTGCTAGAGACCCCTCTCATTACCACCCCACTCGCTCGGTCTCACTCTCCAATCCCAAACAGGGCCAAATATTTCCCCCACTGACTTCATTTAGAATGATATGTGACCATGTGGGACACACATCTGCCATATCCTTGACCAAGATTCAAGGGTGACATACAATTTCCCCCCATGCTAATGCCTTGTCTTGGTGTTGATATACATGCTTGTTGACAAATTCACATTTGGCTAATGAAATGAATGTACTTTTATTTGGGTAAATAATCAATATTGGTCAGTGTAGACTTTCAACATGAGAGAAGCTCCATGGATCACATGTTCTGTAGACCTACCTGAAACAACTATATACACACACACACACACACACACACACACACACACACACACACACACACACACACACACACACACACACACACACACACACACAATTCACCAGAGAGACACACAGGGAGGTGTTGTGAACATCACCTGTTATGTCACTCCTAGTTTGAGGCCTGTTGTGGCAAAATAACAGTTGGCATTCGAGGGGCGGTATGTTTGTCAACAGACAGCATGGCAGATGCTAGCGGGCAGGAGGTATCAGGGAGAGTACAGGCGTTTATCTGCCAACGTTCTGTCACTCTGTTTCTAGGTTACCCCAAACCATCATATTGCACACGTTGTTATAACAAATTGTCATATTTCTTACGTGTGTGTTTGAGCGTTTGTGTGTGTGCGAGAGAGAGATTTTGAATTAAACTCTAAAACTCTCAAATCTGTTTGATTGTGAACGAATATACATATTTATTTTCACTCACAAATGTGTATTTTGAATTTCTACAAATATGTATCTTCAATATGCCTATTATCCAATAGCTTATTGGCCAAACGTTCAAAAGCTTCCTATCAGCATGAGGTATGGATCCAAGACCACTGTGGTGAAACCAACCTTGACCTCTCTTGTACATGCTACAGCAATTTATTTATTTTGTAACTTTTTTTATTTGCTAGCAATATTTATCTTTCAAAACAATGGTGTCATTGTATGCTGATGATTCATGTTTTCTTTTAAATCCACAATTTGGATCCCTCTGCAGCCTCATAGAGGGTCTAGATAATTGCAACTTTAAATTACAGTGTAGTTTACCAATAAAATGGTCCGACGGTGAAGTGGACATACTCGGTATTCATATCCCAAAAGAAAGAAATGATCTCACTATAATGAATGTTAATAGAAAGTTAGCAAAAATAGATAAGATCTTGCTACAGTACCATAGAAAGGAATACCTGTTTATTTGTGGAAAAATCACCCTGATTTAGCCATATCCCAGTTACCTATTTCCTTATGGCCCTGCCTAAACCTAGCAATTTTTTTATTTTATTATATGAACAAAAAATATATAATTTTATTTGGAACGGCAAACCATACAAAATCACATTTGCATATTTATATAATTAATATGAATTCGGAGGGGAGAAAATATGACATTTTAAAGCATTAGACCTCTCAATAAAGGCTTCTGTCATACAAAAACTATACTTAAATCCGAACTGATTCTCTAACAGTTTAGTAAGAATGGCTCACCCCGTGTTCAAGAATGGCTTTTTCCCCTTTATTCAGATTACAACCTCTCACTTTAGGTTATTTAAAAATAAAATAATCTTCAAAATGTGTCATTTTTTTWAAGAAAGTTGGTTGCAATTTCAGTTTGATCCACCAGAAAAGACAGAACAAATATTAAGTTAAAACTCAAATATACTAATTGATAATGTAACGATCTTCGTTGGGAGAAAGAGAGGAGGACCAATGTGCAGCGTGGTACGTGTTCATTTCCTTTAATAACGAACGAACACAGAAACAAAACAATAAACGATACGTGAAATACAAACCGAAACAGTTCCGTGTGGAACAAACACTGACACGGAAAATAACCACCCACGAAACCCAGGTGGAAAAAGGCTACCTAAGTATTATTCTCAATCAGAGACAACTAACCAGAGACAACTAACGACACCTGCCTCTGATTGAGAATCATACCAGGCCAAACGAAAAAACCAACATAGAAAAACGAACATGAAACCCACCCAACTCACGCCCTGACCA
Source organism: Salvelinus sp. IW2-2015 (assembly GCF_002910315.2). Taxonomy (NCBI): domain Eukaryota; kingdom Metazoa; phylum Chordata; class Actinopteri; order Salmoniformes; family Salmonidae; genus Salvelinus; species Salvelinus sp. IW2-2015. The sequence goes on along the minus strand of NC_036867.1, from coordinate 27,918,228 downwards.
TACTAAAACAAAGAAATAACAAAAGAACTAGTCAGAACGTGACAGTACCCCCCCCCCCTCCAGGTGCGGACTCCGGCCGCAAAACCTGAACCTATAGGGGAGGGTCTGGCTGGGCATCTGTCCGCGGTGGCGGCTCTGGCGCGGGACGTGGACCCCACTCACCATAGTCTTTACCCGCTTCAGTGGCCTCTTAGGAACGGCGACCCTCGCCGTCTACCTTGGACTGGCAATCCTACTAAGGGCCCACTGGACTGAGGAGCGCCTCTGGACAGGGGCGGCTCCGGACTGAGGGGCGGCTCCGGACAAGGGGGCGGCTCCGGACGGAGGGGCGGCTCCGGACAGAGGGGCGGCTCCGGACAGAGGGGCGGCTCGGACAGAGGGCGGCTCCGGACAGAGGGGCGGCTCCGGACAGAGGGCGACTTCGGACAGAGGGGCGACTCCCGGACTGAGGGCGGCTCCGGACTAAGGGCGGCTCCGGACTGAAGGGCGGCTCAGGCGCCTCTGGACTGAAGGGCGGCTCAGGCGCTCTGACTGAAGGGCGGCTCAGGCGCCTTCTGGACTGAAGGCGGCTCAGGCGCCTCTGGACTGAAGGGCGGCTCAGGCGCCTCTGGACTGAAGGGCGGCTCAGGCGACTCTGGACTGAAGGGCGGCTCAGGCGCCTCTGGACTGAAGGGCGGCTCAGGCGCCTCTGGACTGAAGGGCGGCTCAGGCGCCTCTGGACTGAAGGCGGCTCAGGCGCCTCTGGACTGAAGGGCGGCTCAGGCGCCTCTGGACTGAAGGGCGCTCAGGCGCCTCTGACTGAAGGGCGGCTCAGGCGCCCTGCGACTGAAGGGCGGCTCAGGCGCCTTGCGACTGAGGGCGGCTCAGGCGGGCCTTCCTGGACTGAAGGCGACTCAGGCGGCTCAGGACAGACGGGTGGCTCAGGCGGTTCAGGACAGACGGGCGGCTCAGGACAGACGTGGCGCATTGTAGGCCTGGTGCGTGGTGCCAGAACTGATGGTACCGGGCTGGGGACACGCACCACTGGGCGAGTGCGGGGAGCAGGARCAGGGCATACTGGACCCTGGAGGCGCACTGTAGGCCTGGTGCGTGGTGCCGGAACTGGTGGTACCGGGCTGGGGACACGCACCTCAGGGCGAGTGCGGGGTGCTGGAACTGGAGGCCTGGCACGTGGCGCCGCCACCGGAGGGCTGGTGTGTGGAGGTGGCACCGGATAGATCGGACCGTGAAGGCGCACTACAGGTCTCGAGCACCGAGCCTGCCCAACCCTACCTGGCTGAATGCTCCCCGTAGCCAGGCCAGTGCGGTGAGGTGGAATAGCCCGCACTGGGCTGTGCTGGCGAACCGGGGACACCATGCGTAGGGCTGGTGCCATGTACCCCGGCCCGAGGAGACGCACTGGAGACCAGATGCGTTGAGCCGGCTTCATGGCACCTGGCTCGATGCCCACTCTAGCCCGGCCGATACGAGGCGCTGCTATGTACCGCACCGGGCTATGCCTGCTCACCGGGGACACCGTGCGCCTCACGGCATAACATGGTGCCTGCCCGGTCCCTCTCTCTCCATGGTAAGCACGGGGAGCTGGCTCAGGTCTGMTACCTGACTTAACCACACTCCCCGTGTGCCCCCCCAATACATTTTTGGGGCTGCCTCTCGGGCTTCCAGCCGCGCTGCCGTGCAGCCTCCTCATAAYGCCGCCTCTTGGCGATATTCCCCAGCCTGTGCCCAGGGTCCCTTGCCATCTAATATCTCTTCCCAAGTCCAGTTCTCCAGGTATCGCTGCCTCTCGTCACCACGCTGCTTGGTCCTTTCTTGGTGGGTGGTTCTGTAACGATCTTCGTTGGGAGAAAGAGAGGAGGACCAATGCGCAGCGTGGTACGTGTTCATTTCCTTTAATAACGAACGAACACAGAAACAAAACAATAAACGATACGTGAAATACAAACCGAAACAGTTCCGTGTGGAACAATCACTGACACGGAAAATAACCACCCACGAAACCCAGGTGGAAAAAGGCTACCTAAGTATGATTCTCAATCAGAGACAACTAACGACACCTGCCTCTGATTGAGAATCACACCAGGCCAAACAAAAAAAAMAACATAGAAAAACGAACATGAAACCCACCCAACTCACGCCCTGACCATACTAAAACAAAGCAATAACAAAAGAACGTGACAGATAAACGGTGTAATCTTTGTAAATTATATCATAAATAGCACTGGTGGAGCTTACAAAAATATGTGGAAATGTCTGCTCTGTACAAAATTATCACAAACTAATTGCCGCATTACTGCAAAAATGGAAGAGGCAAGTGGAAGGGGAGAAAGTAAGGAACTTACATTAAATACCAAAATTGGTTGAAGAAAATTGTAATCAATTAAAAAGTATACCAGTTTAATTTTAGGACCAAAACATGACAGCTGTGCCAAACAGATTGCAAAATAGCTGAGAAGAGATTTTCGATGTACCGATTCCATGGTTTGATTCCATGGTTTAGGAACTGAGACACAAAACGACACCGGATTCAAAATTAGAGTTTTTCTGTCCGTATGTAGCTTGTTTTTAGTCGCAGGGTCTGGAATGGCTGTAGAATTGCAACTTTTACCTGGAGCTAACTCTGCAAATACACTGCTGGGTGATTTGAAAAGCCATAGTCAATAATAAATAATAAAATAATATAACTCTTGGCAAATAATAAAACTCTTGGCAAAAATGTTTATCTTTAATTTAAAATCTGTAGAAACTATGAGAATAGAAAGGTAGAACTGTTGTGAAACATCACAACACAGTTGAAAAATATATTTTCACTCATTGCAGGAAACTATGCTTATGTYGCACATCACTACTTCACAGGAGCGCCATTTGAACRTAAAYTTTTTTTTTCAATATGTTTTTTTTGTTTGTTTTCAGAAATGCCTTCTGGAACATGTGCCTTAATAACAACTTGTATGCCATCTGTAAATACAAATAACATTTTAAAATTACGAACCTAGTTGGTTTAGCCATGGAAAAATAATGCAACCTTCCTGCTAGCCATGATTGGCTGAGATAATGAGTGGGCTGGACATGCTGAGAGATGAGTTCTGATTGGTCTGCCATGTAGTACGCTTTTGTCTATGATAGGTGCTGGTCAGTATGTTTAGCTAATCTTTTCCAATGCTTAAAAAAAATATCACGTAGTAGAACTGCATAAGTGTTGCTCTCCACTTTCTGGAGGACCGAGTTTTGAATTGAGAGTTAAAGTATGATAGCTGAGGAGATGAAGAAAATTCTGGCATTTCATTGCAAATATGCAGACGGAGTCGAAAAGAGAACACACAGAAGGCTGTTGTATAAAACACCTGTATTCTTACTACAGAACGCTCAGATCAACCCTTAAATAGATGGGTGGGTCTAAAGCTTAAGAGGGTGTGAACAATGCTGAATTAGTGTAGACAAAGCGGGGCTCTCCAGTAGTAGTACCAAAACATTCAAAATGTATCAACTTTCAAAGCAGAATTATTTTCCCATTGTTCCTCAACTGTAGTGTATGATATAGCATTTTGTAGCTCTGATTCTGTACTTTTATCTAATTTAAAAACACAATTTCAGTTTTTTAACGGTCTTTAACATTTACACAACTATTCAGTCACTTTACACAGTACTTTGTTTTTAACACCTTTGGCAGCGATTACAGCCTCGAGTCTTCTTGGGTATGATGCTAAAAGCTTGCACACCTGTATTTGCACACCTGTATTTCTCCCATTCTTCTCTGCAGATGCTCTCAAGCTCTGTCAGGTTGGATGGGATGTGTGACTGGACAGAAATGTTCTGGTCTCTCTAGAAATGTTCAATCGGGTTCAAGTCCGGGCTCTGGCTGGGCCACTCAAGGACATTCAGAGACTTGTCCCGAAGCCACTTCTGCGTTGTCTTGGCTGTGTGCTTAGGGTCATTGTCCTGTTGGAAGGTGAACCTTTTTATTTTTTTATTTTTTTTATTTCACCTTTATTTAACCAGGTAGGCTAGTTGAGAACAAGTTCTCATTTGCAACTGCGACCTGGCCAAGATAAAGGCATAGCAGTGTGAACAGACAACACAGAGTTACACATGGAGTAAACAATAAACAAGTCAATAACATGGTAGAAAAAAAGAGAATCTATATACAATGTGTGCAAAAGGCATGAGTAGGCAATAAATCGAATAATTACAATTTAGCAGATTAACACTGGAGTGATAAATCATCAAGATGATCATGTGCAAGAAGAGATATTGGTACTGGTGTGCAAAAGAGCAGAAAAGTAAATAAATAAAAGCAGTATGGGGGTGAGGTAGGTAAATTGGTGGGTAGTTTACAGATGGACTATGTACAGCTGCAGCGATCGGTTAGCTGCTCGGATAGCAGATTTTTTAAAGTTGTTGAGGGGAATAAAAGTCTCCAACTTCAGAGATTTTTGCAATTCGTTCCAGTCGCAGGCAGCAGAGAACTGGAAGGAAAGGCGTCCAAATGAGTTTTAGCTTTAGGGATGATCAGTGAGATACACCTGCTGGAGCGGCGTGCTGCGGGTGGGTGTAGCCATCGTGACCAGTGAACTGAGATAAGGCGGCACTTTACCTAGCATAGCCTTGTAGATGACCTGGAGCCAGTGGGTCTGACGACGAACATGTAGCGAGGGCCAGCCGACTAGGGCATACAGGTCGCAGTGGTGGGTCGTATAAGGTGCTTTAGTAACAAAACGAATGGCACTGTGATAAACTGCATCCAGTTTGCTGAGTAGAGTGTTGGAAGCTATTTTGTAGATGACATCGCCGAAGTCGAGGATCGGCAGGATAGTCAGTTTACTAGGGTAAGTTTGGCGGCGTGAGTGAAGGAGGCTTGTTGCGGAATAGAAAGCCGATTCTTGATTTGATTTTGGATTGGAGATGTTTGATATGAGTCTGGAAGGAGAGTTTGCAGTCTAGCCAGACACCTAGGTACTTATAGATGTCCACATATTCTAGGTCGGAACCGTCCAGGGTGGTGATGCTAGTCGGCGCGTGCGGGTGCAGGCAGCGAACGGTTGAAAAGCATGCATTTGGTTTTACTAGCGTTTAAGAGCAGTTGGAGGCCACGGAAGGAGTGTTGTATGGCATTGAAGCTCGTTTGGAGGTTAGATAGCACAGTGTCCAAGGAAGGGCCGGAAGTATATAGAATGGTGTCGTCTGCGTAGAGGTGGATCAGGGAATCGCCCGCAGCAAGAGCAACATCATTGATGTATACAGAGAAAAGAGTCGGCCCGAGAATTGAACCCTGTGGTACCCCATAGAGACTGCCAGAGGACCGGACAACATGCCCTCCGATTTGACACACTGAACTCTGTCTGCAAAGTAGTTGGTGAACCAGGCAAGGCAGTCATTAGAAAAACCGAGGCTACTGAGTCTGCCGATAAGAATATGGTGATTGACAGAGTCGAAAGCCTTGGCCAGGTCGATGAAGACGGCTGCACAGTAATGTCTTTTATCGATGGCGGTTATGATGTCGTTTAGTACCTTGAGCGTGGCTGAGGTGCATCCGTGACCGGCTCGGAAACCGGATTGCACAGCGGAGAAGGTACGGTGGGATTCGAGATGGTCAGTGATCTGTTTGTTGACTTGGCTTTCGAAACCTTAGATAGGCAGGCAGATGGATATAGGTCTGTAACAGTTTGGGTCCAGGGTGTCTCCCCCTTTGAAGAGGGGGATGACCGCGGCAGCTTTCCAATCCTTGGGATCTCAGATGATACGAAAGGAGAGGTTGAACAGGCTGGTAATAGGGGGTGCGACAATGGCGGCGGACAGTTTCAGAAATAGGGGGTCCGAGATTGTCCAGCCCAGCTGATTTGTATGGGTCCAGTTTTCCAGCTCTTTCAGAACATCTGCTATCTGGATTTGGGTAAAGGAGAAGCTGGGGAGGCTTGGGCGAGTAGCAGCGGGGGGGGCGGGGCTGTTGGCCAAGGTTGGAGTCGCCAGGAAGAAGGCATGGCCAGCCATTGAGAAATGCTTGTTGCCCCAGTCTGAAGTCCTGAGCACTCTGGAGTCGGTTTTCATCAAGGATCTCTCTGTACTTTGCTCCGCTAATCTTTCCCTTGATCTTGACTACTCTCCTAGTCCCTGCCACTGAAAAACATCCCCACAGCATGATGCTGCCACCACAAGTATGGTGCCAGGTTTGCTCCAGACGTAACGCTTGGCATTCAGGATAAAGAGTTGAATCTTGGTTTCATCACACCGGATAATCTTGTTTCTAATGGTCTGAGAATCCTTTAGGTGCCTTTTGGCAAACTCCAAGAGGGCTCTCATATGCCTTTTACTGAGGAGTGGCTTCCATCCCGCCACTCTACCATAAATACCTTATTGGTGGAGTGCTGCAGAGATGGTTGTCCTTCTGGAAGGTTCTCCCATCTGTCCCCAAGATCTGTGCCTCGACACAATCCTGTCTCGGAGCTCTACAGACAATTCCGTTGACCTGATGGTTTGGTTTTTGCGCTGACATGCACAAATGTGGGACCTTATATAGACAGGTGTGTGCCTTTCCAAATCATGCTCACAGGTGGACACCAATCAAGTTTTAAAAACATCTCAAAGATTATCAATGGAAACAGGATGCACCTGAGCTTAAGTTTGAGTCTCATAGGTTCTGAATACTTATGTAAATAAGGTATATATACAGTACCAGTCAAACATTTGGACACACCTACTCATTCCAGGGTTTAAAAAAAATATTTTCTACATTGTAGAATAATAGTGAAGACATACCAACTATGAAAGAACACATATGGAATCATGTAGTAACCAAAAATTGCAAAACAAATAAAAAATCTATGTTATATTTGAGATTCTTCAAAGYAGCAACACTTTGCCTTGATGACAGTTTTGCACACTCTTGGCATTTTCTCAACCAGCTTCATGAGGTAGTCACTTATAATGCATTTCAATTAACAGGTGTGCCTTGTTAAAAGTACATTTGTTGAATATCTTTCCTTCTTAAAGCATTTGAGCCAATCAGTTGTGACAAGGTAGGGGTGGTATACAGAAGATCGCACTTTTTGGTAAAAGACCAATCCATATTATGGCAAGAACAGCTCAAATAAGCAAAGAGATATTACAGTCCATCATTACTTTAAGACATGTCAGTCAATACGGAAAATTTCAAGAACTTTGAAAGTTTCTTCCTGTGCAGTCGCAAAAACCATCATGCGCTATGATGAAACTGGCTCTCATGAGGACCGCCACAGGAAAGGAAGACCCAGAGTTACCTCTGCTGCAGAGGATAAGTTCATTAGAGTTAACTGCACCTCAGATTGCAGCCCAAATAAATACTTCACAGAGTTCAAGTAACAGACACATCACAACATCAATTGTTCAGAGGAGACTGTGTGAATCAGGCCTTCGTGGTCGATTTGCTGCAAAGAAACCACTACTGAAGGACACCAATAATAACAAGAGACTTGCTTGGGCCAAGAGATACGGGCAATGGACATTAGACCGGTGGAAATCTGTCCTTCGGTCTGATGAGTCGTGTCTTTGTGAGACGCAGAGTAGGTGAACGGATGATCTCTGCATGTGTGGTTCCCACCATGAAGAATGGAGGAGGTGTGATGGCGTGGGGGTGCTTTKCTGGTGACACCGTCTGTGATTTATTTAGAATTCAAGACACACTTAACCAGCATGGGTCCACAGCATTCTGCAGCAATACTCCATCCCATCTATTTTGCGCATAGTGGGACTATCATTTGTTTTTTTAAAGGACAATGACCCAACACACCTCCAGGCTGTGTAAGAGCTATTAGACCAAGAAGGAGTATGATGGAGTGCTGCATTGGATGACCTGGCCTCCACAATCACCTGATCTCAACTCAATTGAGATGGTTTGGGATGAGTTGAACCGCAGAGTGAAGGAAAAGCAGCCAACAAGTGCTCAGCATATGTGGGAAGTTCTTCAAGACTGTTGACAAAGCATTCCAGGTGAAGCTGGTTGAGAGAATGCCAAAAGTGTGCAAAGCTGTCATAAAGGCAAAGGTTGGCTACTTTGAAGAATCTCAAATATAAAATATATTTTGATTTATTTAACACTTTTTTGGTTACGACATGTTTCCATTTGTGTTATTTCATAGTTTTGATGTCTTCACTATTATCTACAATGTAGAAAATAGTAAAAATAAAGAAGAAACCTTGAATGAGAAAGAAACTGTTTTTGCTTTGTCATTATGGGTTATTGTGTGTAGATTGATGGGGGGGAAACTATTTCATAAATTTTAGACTAAGCCTGTAATGTAACAAAATGTGGAAAAAGCCAAGGGGTCTGAATACTTTCTGAATGTACTGTATATATGAACTCAGAAAAAAAGAAACACCCTCTCACTGTCAATTACGTTAATTTTCAGCAAATTTAACATGTGTAAATATTTGTATGAACATAACAAGATTCAACAACTGAGATATAAACTGAACAAGTTCCACAGACATGAGACTAACAGAAGTGGAATAATGTGTCCCTGAACAAAGGGGGAGGGGGGGGGGGGGGGTCAAAATCAAAAGTAAATGTCAGTATCTGGTGCTGCATTAAGATTGCGGTGCATATACTCCTCATGGACTGCACCAGCTTGCCATTTGTTTGCTGTGAGATGTTACCCCACTCTTTCAACCAAGGCATCTGCAAGTTCCCAAAACTTTCTAGGGAGAATAGCCCTAGCCCTCACCCTCCGATCCAACAGGTCCCAGACATGCTCAATGGGATTGAGATTTGGGCTCTGGTAGAACACTGACATTCCTGTCTTGCAGGAATCACACACAGAACGTGCAGTAACGGCTGGTGGTATTGTCATGCTGGAGGGTCATGGAGGGTCAGGATGAGCCTGCAAGAAGGGTACCACATGAGGAGGAGAATGTCTTCCCTGTAATGCACAGCATTGAGATTGCTGCAGACCAGGTGTTAATACACATGGTCTGAACTACGAGGACGATCAGCTGTCCATCCTGTCTCCCTGTAGCGCTGTCTAAGGCATCTCACAGTACAGACATTGCAATTTATTTCCTGGCCACATCTGCAGTCCTCATGCCTCCTTGCAGCATGCCTAAGGCACGTTCACGCAGATGAGCAGGGACCCTGGGCATCTTTCTTTTGGTGTTTTTCAGAGTCAGTAGAAAGGCCTCTTCAGTGTCCTAAGTTTTCATAACTGTGACCTTAATTGCCTACCATCTGTAAGCTGTTAATGTCTTAATGACTGTTCCACATGTCCATGTTTATTAATTGTGGTATGGTTCATTGAACAAGCATGGGAAACAGTGTTTTAAAACCTCTTGTCACTATAGGGGGTGCTGTTTCAACTTGGACATTTATCGTTCCCAAATTAAACTGCCTCGTACTCAATTCTTGCTCGTACAATATGCATATTATTATTACTATTGGATAGAAACAATCTCTAGTTTCTAAAACCGTTTGAATTATGTCTGTGGGTGAAACAGAACTCTTTCTGCAGCGAAATTCATGACAGGAACTGCGAAGGTCTGAAAACGAGGCTCTGTTCTCAGATCAGTTTAAAGCTCTGTATGTATCCTATGGGTCGACATGAACTGCACCCGCCTTCCCCTGGATGTCAGTAACCAATGAGAATTGGAATGGAGTTTCTACGCAGATCTCAGACCTTATAAAGCCCAAGGAACGAAGGGAGCTCTCTTTTTGACGTTCGTCATGACGCAAAGCAAGACCTCAGGATGGCATTTTGAAACGCTCAGTTATCGGCCTTAGATATATCCGTCTGAATTTAATTCGATATAGGTGTTAGAACATCATAACGAAGTTATTTTAAACCGAGTTATATCAGTTTATGCGAGTAACATTGTGATTTTCGGAATTTCCTTAGTATTGCGTTTTGAACATTTGGGCATGTCTGCGCAACATAGCTATTGTTAGCTGCTAGTTCCAAAGTTGAAGAGGACGTTTTACAACCGAGCAACGATTCTTTTGGACAAAGGACAACTTGCCCAAGATTCTGATGGAAGCTCGTCCAAAAGTAAGAGCTATTTATGATGTTATTCCGTATTTATGTGGAAAAATGAAAAAGGATTTGTCCGCCATTATTGCGGCACTGGTCTGGCTGTAACGCACACTGTATGTCTAGAAACGTTAATTAAAAAAATCTAACACAGCGGTTGCATTAATAACTAATGCATCTTTCATTTGCTGTCCAACCTGTATTTTTTAGTCAAGTTACGATATTTATCGATTAGATTAGGTGCCTCTCCAAGATGGCGCCGGCCAGAATGCATGAAATGCTGCTACTGATCACATTGTATAACCACGATTTGTGCTGCTAAATATGCACATTTTGAACAAAACCTAATGCATTGTGTAATATGATGTTACAGGACTGTCATCTGATGAAGTATATCAAGGTTAGTCAAAAATTATATATCTTTTGCTGGATTGTTACGATCGCTAACCTTTGCTACTGGTAAACGGCTTGTGTTTCCGGCTATTGTGGTAAGCTAATATAATATGCTAATTGTGTTTTCGCTGTAAAAACACTAAAAACTGACATATTGGCTGGATTCACAAGATGTTGGGCTTTCATTTGCTGTACGCTGTGTATTTTTCAGAAATGGATTTATGATGAGTAATTAGGTATTTGACGTTGGTCTCTGTAATTATTCTGGCTGCATCGACGCTATTTCAGATTGCAGCTGCAATGTAGAACTGTGATTTATACCTGAAATATGCACATTTTTCTAACAAAACATATGCTATACAATAAATATGTTATCAGACTGTCCATTTGATGAAGTTGTTTTCTGGTTAGTGGCTATTTATATCTTTATTTGGTCGAATTTGTGATAGCTACTGATGGAGTAAAAAACTGGTGGAGTAAAAAAAGTGGTGTCTTTTGCTAACGTGGTTAGCTAATAGATATTACATATTGTGTCTTCCCTGTAAACATTTTAAAATCAGAAATGATGGCTGGATTCACAAGATGTGTATCCTTTCATCTGGTGTCTTGGACTTGTGATTTAATGATATTTAGATGCTAGTATTTACTTGTGACGCTATGCTAGGCTATGCTAGTCAGCTTTTTTACTGATGGGGGTGCTCCCGGATCCGGGTTTGGGAGGAATTAGAGGTTAAACCCTTTACAATGAAGATCTGTGTCTATTTGGATTTTTTCGAATTATCTTTGAAAGACAAGGTCCTGAAAAAGGGACGTTTCTTTTTTTGCTGAGTTTAGTAGTCCAACCAGACAGCAACAGAAAAATAGAGAGCATTGGCATCCTCAAGGTAAATAAATCCTTCCTCTCAATAAGTTCAGTATGCACACTTAAGATCTACATTGGCTTGCGAAAGTATTCACCCCCCTTGGCATTTTTCCTATTTTGTTGCCTTACAACATGGCATTTTGGGGGTTTTGTATCATTTTATTTACACAACATGCCTACCACTTTGAAGATGCAAAATATGTTTTCTTGTGAAACAAACAAGAAATAAGACAAAAAAAAATAGAAAACTTGAGCGTGCATTACTATTCACGCCCCCCAAAGTCAATACTTTTTGGAGCCACCTTTTGCAGCAATTACAGCTGCAAGTCTCTTGGAGTATGTCTCTATAAGCGTGGCACATCTAGCCACTTGGATTTTTGCCCATTCTTCAAGGGAAAACTGCTCCAGCTCCTTCAAGTTGGATGGGTTCCGCTGGTGTACAGCAATCTTTAAGTCATACCACAAATTCTCAATTGGATTGAGGTCCGGGCTTTGACTAGGCCATTCCAAGACATTTAACTGTTTCCCCTTAAGCCACTCGAGTGTTGCTTTTGTAGTATGCTTAGGGTCATTGTCCTGCTGGAAGGTCAAATCTCTGGAAGACTGAAACAGGTTCCCCTCAAGAATTTCCCTTTATTTAGCACCATCCATCATTTCTTCAATGGAACCAGTTTCGGGGTGGAACCAGTTTCCCAGTCCCTGTCGATGAAAAACATCCCCCACAGCATGATGCTGCCACCACCATGCTTCACTTAGGGGATGGTTTTCTCAGGGTGATGCGAGGTGTTGGGTTTTTGCCAGACATAGCATTTTCCTTGATGGCCAAAAAGCTACATCTTACCAGAGTACCTTCTTCCATATGTTTGGGGAGTCTCCCACATGTCTTTTGGCAAACACCAAATGTGTTTGCTTATTTTTGTCTTGAAGTAATGGCTTTTTTCTGGCCACTCTTCCGTAAAGCCCAGCTCTGTGGAGTGTGCGGCTTAAAGTGGTCCTATGGACAGATTCTCCAATCTTAGCTGTGGAGCTTTGCAGCTCCTTCAGGGTTATCTTTGGTCTCTTTGTTGCCTCTGAATAATTCCCTCATTGCCTGGTCCGTGTGTTTTGGTGGCTGCCCTCTCTTGGCAGGTTTATTGTGGTGCCATATCCTTTAAAACAATTTATGTCGATTTAATGGTGCTCCGTGGGATATTCAAAGTTTCGAAAACATTTTCATAACCCAACCTTGATCTGTACTTCTCCACAACTTTGTCCCTGACCTGTTTGGAGAGCTCCTTGGTTTTCATGGTGCCTCTTTCTTGGTGGTGTCCCTTGCTTAGTGGTGTTGCAGACTCTGGGGCCTTTCAGAACAGGTGTATATATACTGAGATCATGTGACAGATCATGTGACACTTAGATTGTACACAGGTGGATTTTACAGAACCTATTATGTGACTTCTGAAGGTAGTTGGTTGCACCAGATCTTATTTAGGGGCTTCATAGCAAAGGGGTGAATTCATATGCATGCACCACTTTTTCGTAAATTTTTTTGTGGAATTTTTTGAAACACTTCACCAATTTGGACAATTTTGTGTATGTCCATTACATGAAATCCAAATAAAAATACATTTAAATTACAGGTTGTAATGCAACAAATAAGGGAAAACACCAAGGGGGATGAATACTTTTGCAAGGCCCTGTATAAGAGCTGAACTGGACAGACTGAGGCAACTCATGCTGAGAATGAAATAACTCCTGCTGAGATGGGCTGTCCTAATATGGGCACCATACGTGTCACATAAAGTCACTTTGACACAGAAATATGAAGCATGTTTCATTCTGGTACCGATAAGTAAAATAGTTTTGTTTCGGGGTGGAACATTTTCAAGGGTGAACCTTTCCACTTCTTCTAGAGATTGTGTGTAAAATGTAATTGGAGTCATAAGCACTTTCTGCCCTGTACGTCAGACGCTATGAAAGTGATATGATCTTACAAACCTACGTGAGAATGCTGTTCATCGACTACAGCTCAGCATTTAACACCATAGTACCCTCCAAACTCGTCATCAAGCTCGAGACCCTGGGTCTCGACCCCGCCCTGTGCAACTGGGTACTGGACTTCCTGACGGGCCGCCGCCAGATGGTGAGGGTAGGTAACAACATCTCCACCCCGCTGATCCTCAACACTGGGACCCCACAAGGGTGCGTTCTGAGCCCTCTCCTGTACTCCCTATTCACCCACGACTGCGTGGCCATGCACGCCTCCAACTCAATCATCAAGTTTGCGGACGACACTACAGTGGTAGGCTTGATTACCAACAACGACGAGACGGCCTACAGGGAGGAGGTGAGGGCCCTCGGAGTGTGGTGTCAGGAAAATAACCTCACACTCAACGTCAACAAAACAAAGGAGATGATTGTGGACTTCAGGAAACAGCAGAGGGAGCACCCTCCTATCCACATCGACGGGACAGTAGTGGAGAAGGTGGAAAGTTTTAAGTTCCTCGGTGTACACATCACGGACAAACTGAATTGGTCCACCCACACAGACAGCGTTGTGAAGAAGGCGCAAGATCATCAAGGACAACAACCACCCGAGCCACTGCCTGTTCACCCCGCTATCATCCAGAAGGCGAGGTCAGTACAGGTGCATCAAAGCAGGGACCGAGAGACTGAAAAACAGCTTCTATCTCAAGGCCATCAGACTGTTAAACAGCCACCACTAACATTTAGTGGCCGCTGCCAACATACTGACTCAACTCCAGCTCACTTTAATAATGGAAATTGATGGGAATTGATCAAAAATGTATCACTAGCCACTTTAAACAATGTCACTTAATATAATGTATATGTATATACTGTACTCTATATCATCTACTGCATCTTGCCATCTTTATGTAATACATGTATCACTAGCCACTTTAAACTATGCCACTTTTATGTTTACATACCCTACATTACCCTACATTACATATGTATATACTGTACTCGATACCATCTACTGCATCTTGCCTATGCCGTTCTGTACCATCACTTATTCACATATCTTTATGTACATATTCTTTATCCCTTTACACTTGTGTGTATAAGGTAGTAGTTGTGGAATTGTTAGGTTAGATTACTCGTTGGTTATTAATGCATTGTCAGAACTAGAAGCACAAGCATTTYGCTACACTCRCATTAACATCTGCTAACCATGTGTATGTGACCAATAACTTTTGATTTGATTTGTTGAATACGTTTTCTCCACCATGGTAGAGGGCTAAAGGATTGTGGTCATATTAAAGGGATTTGAAAGGTGTAAAGTATTGCCATGAAAGAGAGGTTTGATCCAAAAGGGAGATTCTTAACAGGGGGGTCAATGAAAATAGACATGCATGTCTTTACACAAAAGACTGTATCGTGAAAATGTTTGGGTTGCCCCAAAAAAACGGTCATGTACCGACAAACATTGATAWATGAGTTTACTTTACACCCATTTTAAACAGCACTTCATTGGGGCTAGTAGGTTGTCCCTGCCTGTTTCAGTCCGGTTTCTTCTGTTTAGTACATAATGAACACGGCCCAAAGCTTCAAAAGGAAATGTCCTCTGGGTTCACTGCCCTGTCTCTAATTGACCTATCTGTCACTGTGGCAAAGTTGAAGGGGTTAATGGACAATCACCCTGTCGACGGCCATCCCGTAACATGTCTCAGTGAGAATGGCCCCTGTGGGAAATGTAGTCAGCAGGTTGAGCTCCTGCTAATTGCTGACACAGGACTCCTGTTCCAATGTCCCTTGGGACACCTGACTCCAGGTCAGCTCTAAATCTCTTAACAGGAAGTTCAGCCGTTGTGCCACAGCGGTCTGTAAAAGCATAGCAATGAAACTGGATCAGTATATGACTATGGGAGCGGTAACTCTATAATTGCAAACCTCTGAGAGCCAATGTTGAATGGGAGGCTACAATAATTTTTGATTACATATTCCTATGAAACAGATCTGACATCCTTTATCATTGACTACAGTAATTACCGTTGGCATGTCAGCCTTGTGTTTTTAGCCTGTCAATCTGATGTCAGTTGCCAAGTGTGTCATGATCACTAAATAATGTCACAGGGCCAGTGGACCTCACATTTAAAGCCAGTGAGAGCAAACTAGAAATGTAAAGCCATTCAAACTGACACATGGATGTTTGTTTCAAATTACTTTGAATCAACATAGAAGTAGTTAAACAGGTAATAGTGCCGTAATTGTACCTAGGTTAGGTGGAGTAGGAAATAAATGTTTGGGGGAAGATGAGGGGAGGTCAAAATGATAATTGCGATGGCACGCAATGTGATGACACTCCCCATAATAAAATATCACACTATGAAGTCTTGTAACACTCTTAAAATAACTCCACCTAAACTGTAGCTATATTTAATACAATTAAGGCAGAGGGACATGCTAACACACCAGAACACAAATTAATTTGTACAATGTGTTCCAATGACTAACTAGTTTTAGCAGCAAAATGAGACAAGCAGAGGAGATACAATGACATAGGTAACGGGAATTAATTGGTTTTCATTAGCATGCGCCGGCACCAGCATTTATCTTGGTAAGAATCTGGTGACATTTGTCCTTGTAGTACACAACGGTACACCGTCTTTAATTTCCGACAATTACGGTGAAGGGCAGAGGAGGAGAAGGGCTCTAATCACTAAGGGGAATTAGTTATTAAAATCCAATTGTATTTAAACAATTAATGCTGGGGCACTCACTCGCCTGTGTGGAGAGATAAGGATCGGCCAAGGATATATAGGATGCACCCTATTCCCTATATAGTGCACTGTCTCGGTCGATGTGGATAGGGGGTGCTCCCTCTGCTGTTTCCTGAAGTCCACGATCATCTCCTTTGTTTTGTTGAGGGTTGATGTGAGGTTATTTTCCTGACACCACACTCCGAGGCCCTCACCTCCTCCCTGTAGGCCGTCTCGTCGTGTGTTGGTAATACAGCCTACCACTGTAGTGTCATCTGCAAACTTGATGATTGAGTTGGAGGCGTGCATGGCCACGCACATGTGGGTGAACAGGGAGTACAGGAGAGGGCTGAGAACGCACCCTTGTGGGCCCCAGTGTTGAGGATCAGTGGGGTGGGGATGTTGTTTCCTACCCTCACCACCTGGCGGCTCATCAGAAAGTCCAGGACCCAGTTGCACATGGCGTGGTCGAGACCCAGGGTCTCGAGTTTGGAGGGTACTATGGTGTTAAATGCTGAGCTGTAATCGATGAACAGCATTCTTACATAGGTATTCCTCTTGCCAGATGGGTTAGGGCAGTGTGCAGTGTGATTGTGATTGCATCGTCTGTGGACGTATTGGGCGGTATGCAAATTTGAGTGGGTCTAGGCCCTAGAGTGTCAGGTATGGTGGAGGTGATATGATCCTTGACTAGTCTCTCAAAGCACTTCATGATGACGGAAGTGAGTGCTACGGCGGCTAGTCGTTTAGCTCAGTTACCTTAGCTTTTTTGGGGAACAGGAACAATGGTGGCCCTCTTGAAGCATGTGGGAACAGCAGACTGGGATAGGTATTGATTGAATTGTCCGTAAACACACCAGCCAGGTTGGAGTCATTAAAACTCATTTTTCAACCACTCCACAAATTTCTTGTTAAAAAAACATGTTTTGGCAAGTCGGTTAGGACATCTACTTTGTGCATGACACAAGTAATTTGTCCAACAATAGTTTACGGACAGATTATTTCACTTATAATTTCCTATATCACAATTCCAGTTGGTCAGGAGTTTACAACACCTAAGTTGACTGTGCCTTTAAACAGCTTGGAAAAATCCAGAAAATTATGTCATGGCTTTAGAAGCTTCTGATACTAATTGACATAATTTGAGTCAATTGGAGTTAACCTGTGGATGTATTTCAAGGCCTACCTTCAAACTCAGTGCCTCTTTGCTTGACATCATGGGAAAATCAAAAGAAATCAGCCAAGACCTCAGAAAAAAAATTGCAGACCTCCACAAGTCTGGTTCATCCTTGGGAGCAGTTTCCAAATGCTTGAAGGTACCACGTTCATCTGTACAAACAATAGTACGCAAGTATAAACACCATGGGACCACACAGCTGTCATTCCGCTCACGAAGGAGACGCTTTCTGTTTCCTGGAGATGAATGTACTTTGGTGCGAAAAGTGCAAATCAATCCCAGATCAATAGCAATGGACCTTGTAAAGATGCTGGCGGAAACAGGTACACAAGTATCTATATCCACAGTAAAACGAGTCCTATATTGACATAACCTGAAAGGACGCTCAGCAAGGAAGAAGCCACTGCTCCAAAACCGCCATAAAAAAGCCAGACTACGGTTTGCAACTGCACTTGGGGACAAAGATCGTACTTTTTCGAGAAACGTCCTCTAGTACGATGAAATAAAAATAGAACTGTTTGGCCATAATGACCATYGTTATGTTTGGAGGAAAAAGGGGGAGGCTTGAAAGCCAAAGAACATTATCCCAACCGTGAAGCACAGGGGTGGCAGCATCATGTTGTGCAGGTGCTTTGCTGCAGGAGGGGACTGGTGCACTGCTCAAAAAGGAATCCATCATGAGGCAAGGAAATGATGTGGATATATTGAAGCAACATCTCAAGACATCAGTCAGGAAGTTAAAGTTTGGTCACAAATGGGTCTTCCAAATAGACAATGACCCCAAGCATACTTCCAAAGTTGTGGAAAAATGGCTTAAGGACAATAAAGTCAAGGTATTGGAGTGGCCATCACAAAGCTCTGACCTCAAYCCTATAGAAAATTTGTGGGCAGATCTGAAAAAGCGTGTGCGACCAAGGAGGCCTTCAAACCTGACTCAGTTACACCAGCTCTGTCAGGAGGAATGGGCCAAAATTCACCCAACTTATTGTGGGAAGCTTGTGGAAGGCTACACAAAACGTTTGACCCAAGTTAAACAATTTCAAGGCAATGCTACGAAATACGAATTGAGTGTATGTAAACTTCTGACCCACTGGGAATGTGATGAAAGAAAGAAAAGTTGAAATCAATCATTCTCTCTGCTCTTATTCTGATATTTCACATAAAATAAAGTGGTGATCCTAACTGACCTGACAGGTCATTTTTTAAACGTCAGGAATTGTGAAAAACTGAGTTAAAATGTATTCGGCTAAGGTGTATGTAAACTTTCGACTTCAACTGTACATCAATGTTGTTGTCTAAGGCTATCCGGGACATATCCSAGTCCACGTGATCGAAGCAATCTTGAAGCATGGAATCAGATTGGTCAGACCAGCGTTGAACAAACATGAGCACGGGCGTTTCCTGTTATAATTTCTGTCAATAGGCTTGGAGCACAAAATGGTGTCGTGGTCAGATTTGCCGAAAGGAAGGCGAGGGAGGGCTTTGTATGCATCACGGAAGTTAGAGTAGTAATGATCCAGAATTTTGCCAGCCCGGGTCGCGCATTCGATATATAATTTAAGGAGCCTTGTTTTCAGATTAGCCTTGTTAAAATCCCAGCTACATTAAATGCAGCCTCAGGATATGTGGTTTCCAGTTTACATGGAGTCCAATGAAGTTCTATCATGGCCGTCGAGGTGTCTGCTTGGGTGGGATATACACGGCTGTGATTATAATCGAAGATAATTCTCTTGGTAGATAATGCGTTCGGCATTTGATTGTAAGGAGTTCTAGGTCAGGTGAACAAAAGGACTTGAGTTCCTGTATGTTGTTATGATCACACCACAACTTGTTAATCATAAGGCATACGCCCCCTTCTTCTTCTTACCAGAGAGATGTTTGTTTCTGTCGGCGCAATTCGTGAAGAAACCGGGTGGCTGTACCGACTCTGATAACATATCCCGAGTGAGCCATGTTTCCGTGAAACAGAGAATGTTACAATCTCTGATGTCTCTCTGGAAGGCAACCCTTGCTCGAATTTCATCTACCTTGTTGTCAAGAGACTGGACATTGGCGAGTAGAATACTCGGGAGCAGTGAGCGATGTGCACGTCTACGGAGCCTGACCAGAAGATCACTCCATCTGCCCCTTCTCCGGCGCCGTTGTTTTAGGTCGCCTACTGGGATCCGATCCATTGTCCTGGGTGGTGGTCCAAACAGAGGATCCACTTCGGGAAAGTCGTATTCCTGGTCGTAATGTTGGTAAGTTGACGTTGTTCTTATATCCAATAGTTCTTCCCGGCTGTACGTAATAAGACTTAAGATTTCCTGGGGTAACAGTGGAAGAAATAATACATAAAAAAACGAAATACTGCATAGTTTCCTAAGAACGCGAAACGAGGCGACCATCTCAGTCGGCGCCATCCAAACATGGGATGGTAGAAGACAACAGGTTGTCAAACACTGAGCTAGCCTTGAGGTAGTCAAGCCTCTCTGTTTGTCACTTTCCAAGACAGCATAGAGGCAGGCTACAAAAGCAACAAAGTTGGGAGAATATGCCAGCGTGACTTGGGCCTGGTATTCCAAAAAGTCTGATGCTTCACCAACCCACTGACAAAGCTCTTCTTTGATTCATGGAGACTGTACTGAGAGACGAAAGGCGAGGTAAAAATTAGGGAAAGAAAGGAGAAAGAGGTCCCTTCTTGAGGTTGGTAATGCACAGCAATCTAGATAACAACACAAGGGGCAAAACACAACAACATAGCTGGTAATGTTCTTCACCATCAGAGATGAAGATTGTAATGGCTTTATTGGCAAATAAAACGAAGGGTGTCTGGCAACGCAGATACTTGAACTGGCAACCCTAGTGTAATTCTTTCCTTACTCAAACTACAGAGTCTTCAAATTCAACAGGTTTAACCTTTTACTGCAGTGGGTTAAATCAGGGTCACACAGAGTGACTCTTGGTAGTCTTATGACTGCAGGAAAGGGCTACACCTTAAAGATGATTCAATAATGCATGCTGTTTAACAGTCAAAGCATACTTTTCTCTGCAATGGTCTTCCATGGCTGCGTCCTGATTCTCCACCCTTCTTACACTTTCTTACTTGTATGATTGTGGTCCGTAGTAGTGGTTAGTAGTTGTGTGGTCAGTCGTTGTGTGGYTGTGGTCAGAAGTTGTGTGGTTGTGGTCAGTAGTTGTGGTTAGTAGTTGTGTGGTCAGTACTTGTGTGGCTGTGGTCGGTAGTAGTGTGGTTTTGGTCAGTATATGTGGTCAGTAGAAGTGGTCAGTAGTAGCAGTCAGTAGATGTGGTCAGTAGTTTTGGTCAGTAGGTGTGGTCAGTAGATGTGATCATTAGTTATGGTCAGTAGGTGTGTGGTTGTGGTCTGTAGTTGTGGTTGTTTTCAGTGTAATCAGTAGTTAGTTATGTGGTTGTGGTCAGTATACAAGCACACTATTCTAGACCAGTCTCCACATTTAAAGTTTGAATGTCATTTCCAGCTGAAACGGTTGAAGACTAGTATTGACCAGAATTTTTCCCATTCAAATCTATGGCACCTGAAACGCATTGGGATTCAAGCAAATATGGTGTGCCAGTCTTCACAGTCTTCACATTTTGGTGTGAATAGCTTTAACAGTTCAAGAGAAGTGGCAAATCCAAAAATGTCCCATTGATATCTATGGAGTTTTTATGTACATTTAAATCTGTTATAGTTCAAAGAGTATAMATGCTATCAAATAGTTGTATACAAGCAACAAATGCCAGACCGGTCTGCATGTTTTAAAGTTTGAATGGCGTTTCTAGCTTAAACGGTGGAAGACTAGTTACGAACATAATTTTTCCCATTTAAGTCTATGGCCATTGTAATGCATTGGGATGTATGAAAATGTGGTTGTAGAGTGAAAAGTAGTATCAAAAAGTTTTTTTTCAATCAACCTGACAAGTGGCAGTCTGGGTGTTTTAAAGTCGTTTTGTTGTTCATAGCCTTTACGGTTTTGGCGGTACAGGTGACAGCGGAATAATAATAAAAAGTATGAACARTTTCTAAAGTTGTGCTTTGTTTTCAACAAGCACATAATAAAACATCTATGATAAATCCCAGTCTATATCCCAGCTCTTCCTCCTCACCAAATGAGACATTTGATGGTGGCTGCACTTCGGGTCTCTTAGATTATATTTACACTAAAATAACCACACTTGAGCCATATAATTGCATCTAAATAAATACAACATTTGAGTGCTTCCAAAACATCAAGAGCTAGCATTATTTTATCAGAGAAATAAAATAAAAAGCAATTTCTTTGTGAGCATTTAGTATTCCCATTCTGCTTTTCAATACGGCCTCTTATGTTAATAATTTCAACCTCAATTTGTGCGCTCCTTTCACATCGGCTCTCTATTGCTTGGGTAGTCCAAGACCCTGCGAAAACATTTCCACTCCACCGCTCGCAAGTAGAAAATAAGGATAAAGCGACATGAAATAGAGAGTAGATTGAAACTAGCTTGTATTGTGCCGGGAGAGTTGTTTCATAGATGAACAATAGTGGTAAAGGGGTCCTGTAGTAGCAAGGGGACTGTCTGTCCATTTTGCCCGAGTAAAAAGGGACAACGGTACAGCACTAATGAATGTACGATCTTTATCATACTTCAACACTGAACCCTTTTGCTMCCTGACACTCACAACTCACCTCCCCGATGCAAACAGAGAGTTTCACCAAATTGGGACTTTCAGACTATCAGCAGCAGAACAATTTAACGTTCAGAGTTGTAATTGTACTGTAGAGTACTGTAATTGTTCTCTGCTCAAATTGGTGGACACTTTGTCYTCCTACTTCTTTTATTAAGCAGAATCCAGAGCTGTCTGATTACATATTCAAAAGTATGAACATTTACATATAAAACATAGAGATCACATGAAYTGTGTGTTTGTTATGTACAAGGGCTATTTCTAAACCGTGACAAGGGGGTTGGAACTGGTTACAATGAAACAACATCCGGAGTAGTGTTTTTAATCTTTCCTAAAGTTGTCAGTATCATAGCTGATTTATTCTCACAGATAGTCGCCTAGGGAATTCCCCCTCAATCCAAATTGTCTGCCAAAGTGTAGCCACAGTGAGACAGACGGTTCATGGGTAGAATCAATCACTCGCTTAATACCCAACATAATTCATTCGGAACACCCTGGTGTGAATGTTATGTGCTATTGGAAAAGGTGACAGTCATTATAGAATGGTACTTCGCACGTGAGGTTCACAGGGACATTATAATGCAGTAATGGCGGAACACTTGGCGACTGACATGCTAAAAACACAAGGCTGACTTATCAACAGTAATTACTGCAGTCAATCTTTTAGGATGTCAGATCTGATTCATCCACATGGTATTGTAGCTGCCCATTAAAAACTAGCACTTGCTTAGTTCATCATCAACATTTGACAAATAAACCCATAGAATAAATATATGAAGTGATATAGCTTTGTGATACATCTTGCGAATTCCAATGGGTAAAAACATAATTCCGATTTACTTTACTTTATGTTGAACAGAAACTAAGATGTTAAAAATGATGAGTCCCTTCTAGTCTGTTAGAAGTGTGTTTACCAAATTACTCAATGTTCAATACACTAAGTATACAAAACATTAAGAAGGCCTGCTCTTTCCATGACATAGACTGACCAGGTGAATCTAGGTGAAAGCTATGATCCCTTATTGATCTCACTTGATAAATCTACCTCAATCAGTGTAGATAAAGGGGAGGAGACAGGTTAAGATTTTAAGCTTTGTGACAATTTTAAGACATGGATTGTGTATGTGTGCCATTCAGAGTGTAAATGGGCAAGACAAAATATGTAATTGCCTTTGAACGGGGTATGGTAGTAGGTGGCAGGCAGATCGTTTTTTGTCAAGAACTGCAATGCTGCTGGGTTTTTCACGCTCAACAATTTCCCATGTGTATCAAGAATGGTCCACCACCCAAAGGACCATGTTTTATTTTAGATATCATACGAACACATAATTAAGCAATGGAAAAATGTGTAGAATTGATGGAAATTAGCTTTAAAATGGCAAAATGTTCTCTGATCCTCATGGCAAAATGTAAAGAATAGCATGAGATGAGCTTTAAAACAGTACATTTTTCTCGCTGCCCCATGGCAAAATGTGTAGAATTGCAGGTAATTAGCTTTCAATCTGCAACAGTTTCTCTCAGCCTTATGGACAAATGTGTAGAATAGCAAGAAATGTGCTTTACAAGTGCAAAATGTTCTCTCATCCTCATTATAAAATGTGAAGAATAGTATGAGATGAGCTATTAAACAGCACATTTCTCTCACTGCCACATGGCAAAACGTGTAGAATTGTAGGAAATTAGATTTAAAACTGCAACATTTTCTCTCAGCCACATGACAAAATGTGTAGAATAGCATTATGAAACAGATAATATTTCTCTCTCCCATGGCATAGTGTTGAAATGCAGGAAGTTTTCCACAAAAGTAGAGAACTGTACAATATTGTACATTCTGCATCCCAAATGTCAGCCTATTCCCTATTTAATGCCCATAGGGCTCTGGTCAAAAGTAGTGCAATATATGAGGAATACAGTGCCTTGCAAAAGTATTCATCCCCATGGTATATTTCCTATTTTGTTGCATTACAACCTGTAATTTAAATAGATTTTTATTTGGATTTCAAGTAATGGACATACACAAAATAGTCCAAATTGGTGAAGTGAAATGAAAAAAAAACTAAAATAAAAAAAAACTGAAAAGTGTATGTTTTCACCCCCTTTGCTATGAAGCCCGTAAATAAGATCTGGTGTAATCAATTACCTTC
Source organism: Salvelinus sp. IW2-2015 (assembly GCF_002910315.2). Classification (NCBI taxonomy): domain Eukaryota; kingdom Metazoa; phylum Chordata; class Actinopteri; order Salmoniformes; family Salmonidae; genus Salvelinus; species Salvelinus sp. IW2-2015. The sequence continues at coordinate 27,894,290 of NC_036867.1, read as the reverse complement.
AGAAGTCACATAAATAGTTAAATAAAGTCCAACTGTGTGCAATCTAAGTGTCACATGATCTCAGTATATATACACCTGTTCTGAAAGGCCCCAGAGTCTGCAAAACCACTAAGCAAGGGGCACCACCAAGAAAGCGGCACCATGAAGACCAAGGAGCTCTCCTAACAGGTCAGGGACAAAGTTGTGGAGAAGTACAGATCAGGGTTGCATTATAAAAAAATATCCGAAACTTTGAACATCCCACGGAGTACCATTAAATCCGCTATTAAAAAATGGAAAGAATATAGCACCACAACAAACCTGCCAACAGAGGGCCGCCCACCAAAAACCCACGGACCAGGCAAGGACGKCATTAATCAGAGAGGCAAATTAGACTATTTTCAGGTCTGTGATCATCCTGATCACTGCAGTAGCGCCACTCGACATGGTGTTTCCCTCTCAGCCTTCTTACAATGACTGCATAATCCTCAAAGATCCATCTGTTTCGCCATAGAAATAGAATGTCACTTAATATCGCCGCCGTCCGCCGGTCCATCCCTCACGGAACATTGTCTTGAATTGAAATGTCTGTTCTAGTCATTGCAGTGCACAAGAATAAACCACATTCAAGGGTTGGACCAGTCTAGGTTCACTGCTGGAGCAAAATCTATAAATAATAAGACCAAGACACAGTTGTAGCTTGTTAAAGATATTGCCAGTTTATATTAAAATAAGAATGAGGTAATATGATTGATCAATAAACAACGTACAATGCGTGGAAGTAGAGTACAATTAACATAGAAAATGGTAATAACCATGTATTAACAATGGGTAAGTAACAACCTTATAGTAACCTTATATGTACAAGAACCTTTAGGCAGTCAATAGTATTTCTAGGTCATTATAATCTACTGGGTGCACCCTTTAAATCTAAACTTCATAGAATACAATGTACCAATACACTTGAGTACACAAAATCAGTTTTTGAAATATATAATAGTACCAATATAATCAATTCACCCATTCAATAATACAACAATCCCACAACATCAGTCATTGACCATCAGAATATTCATCAGGAATTCATCAAATTACASTACGTGTCCACTTGGGGAGGAGTGAAGAGAGTTTTGTGCATATCATCCCACTGGGAAATAACAGCTTGAATCCACATTTTCAACAAAAAAGTTAAATGTGATGACTTTGAATCAACATTGAAAACTGATTGGATATGCAAAAAGTTATCAATGTAAGGGAATTTAGTATWTTTTTWAAATCCAATTTCATCTTTTAACCTAAATCCAATAATATGGTGACCTTTCTTGTTTATTTTACATTGAATTCACGTTAGTTGACAACTCAACCAAATGTAAATCAAAACTTTAAACTGAAGTCTGTGCCTAGTGGGATGTTCCAGGAAAGGTTGGGGGRCAGCCTTTCTCTGACCCCATCAGTAGAACCATTAGTACAGAGCAGGGAATTTGGTTACCTCCATATACAATTACTATTACGGCTTGCTGCTTTTTCACACACAGAAGCCAAGCCCCCCCCCCCGAAAACATTTTCAAAGGAAGATGGAGAAATGAAACTGAAAATGGAAGTTATTCAGTACAAAAAAAGTAACAGTTGAGCACAAGGCAAAACCATAACCTCAGTATGTAGAATGATGAACACATTGGAATGCGATGTAGGTGGAAAAGTAGTGGCAGTTGAGCAAAGCAATGCCTTGGCCAAGGCAAAGCATTGTACAGCCTCTTTACATTTTTGAGAGACATCGAGAAAACATTGAGAAAATTGAAAAAAAGAGATGGTGTTGTTCTTGGTAGTGTGGTAATGGTGTCCGCACTGTACAGGAACAGCAATGCTACAAAATGAGACAATGAGCCTTGAGGTTGTGTGGGTCACATATTTCTGTTTCTGCAGTGTGTCATAGTGTATGTTGTTGGACCATAAAGGAAAAAGAAACAGCTAGACTGCTAGAGAATAGCTTCAGAATTACAATTGGATACAATTTTAGCYAATATAACGATCCTGGCCCAAATGGATGTTGTTCAATCATTTATATGATTTAATTTTTTTTCAAAACAATTATATTAAACATACTTTTTTCATAGAGCAGTATGTGAGTATGCCCCAGTGACTGAATCCTAGCTTGAGTGTCACGATCGTCTTGCGGTGAGAGATTGGACCAAGGCGCAGCRTGTGAATAATACATCTTCTTTTATTTGAAGAGAGAAAACACGAAACGAACACTATACACAAACTAACAAACTAACAAAACTGACGACCGTGAAGCTATAAATGACAGTGCAAAAAAGTGCAAAAAACATGCAACATAGACAATTACCCACAAACACCTAAAGCCTATGGCTGCCTTAAATATGGCTCCCAATCAGAGACAACAATAACCAGCTGTCTCTGATTGAGAACCAAATCAGGCAACCATAGACTTTTCTAAACACCTACACTGAACACAACCCCATACATACTACAAAACCCCCTAAACAATACACACACCCTAAACTAGACAAAACACACAAACATCCCCCATGTCACACCCTGACCTAACTAAACTAATCAAGAAAATATATATAACAAAGGCCAGGGTGTGACATTGAGCCTATTCCGCAAATTTTGCAGTCTATTTCCCTTTATCCTTCTACCCTGTCATGATGAGCTTACACCAATGTTATTCATTTATCTTAATAACTGAAGTTCCCAATATGTGTTCTGGAGGAAAATAGCAATTTCCGAGACAAATTTTCTTGTTTATGTGTCTGGTAGTTTTCACTTTGGGGTTTTCACATTCTTCCGTCTGACAGAAAATGGTGTAACAGCTGGAAATTCATTCAGCTTTTAACAATCAAACGCAAATGATGAAAATAGTCTGTTTTTGTATGTGGAGATCTATGTTGAGATTAAATATAAACACTAGGTCTTTTCATCTAAGACAGAAAAAGCATGCCTTGAATTTTAGGAACAATTGATGTATGGAATCATGAGAAACATTTGCAGAGATTTCTTTACAGGCCCATTTGTTTTGTTTGTGCCTCTTCAAGTAAAGCTTTTATTTATCAATGGCTTGTTTTGATCTGTATGTGTTTGCTCCAGTCTATGAGCTGACACCCCATCAGGCAAAGCAAAACTGGTTGTAATGATTTAGGCTGACGTCTTTTATGACGTCATGGTTTGTGTAAAGTTTTCCTGTTTTTCTACAGTTTAGGCATTTTCTTTGCGAATAGGAAATTATGTCTTTACCTGACCAGACAACAAACAAAATATGATGTCTTTCCCAGACTGTCACGACTTCCGCCGAAGTCGGCTCCTCTCCTTGTTCGGGCGACGTTCGGCAGTCGACATCACCGGCTTTCTAGCCATCGCCGCTCCATTTTTCATGTATCCATTTGTTTTGTCTTGTTCACTGCACACCTGGTTTTCATTCCCCAATCAATTAATATGTATTTATTCCTCTGTTCCCCATCATGTCTTTGTGTAGGATCGTTTGTGTTACGTGTATTTTGATATTGTGTATTTTGTTACGCGCATTACTTTATGTCTATGTTCCGTGTTTTGGGCACATTTTATGTTATTTTGTGCTGTCATTTTGACCGGAATAAAAAGTGCGCCTGTTCACTACACTCTTCTCTCCTGCACCTGACTTCGCCTCCAATACACACTCCTAACAGAATCCTACACCAACCATGGAGTCAGCAGGAGCAGGTACCCCGGTCAGAGGAGTCGAGGAATGCGTCCAGGAACACGCGGCTATGCTACATCATCTCGGTGCCATGATGGATTGCGTTGTCCAGACCATGGGCTGCTGGGAGAGACAGGAAGTCTCTCCAGCGCCTCGACCAGCTCAACCGGGGTTATCTCTACCCGTCTCGTCCGGATCCAGCTCCAGTGGAATACGTCTCTCCCTTCCCATGGAGTATGATGGGACGGCCGCACAGTGCCAGGGGTTCCTTTTACAACTGGACCTATACCTGGCCACTGTTCACCCAGCTCCCTCAGGAAGGGAGAGAGTATCCGCCCTCGTCTCTTGCCTCTCGGGGAGAGCTCTGAAGTGGGCAAACACCGTGTGGGGAGAGGAAGACACARCGTTGGACCAGTTCGAGGACTTTACCAGCCGATTCCGGGCCATCTTTGACMATCCGCCCGAAGGTAGAACGGTGGGTGAATGACTATTCCATTTGAGGCAGGGGACGATGAGCGCACAGGATTTTGGCCGCCGGAACAGGATGGAACGACAGGGCCCTCATCGACCACTTTCGATGCAGCTTACGTGAGGACGTCCGACGGGAGTTGGCCTGCAGGGATGCCACCACCACCTTTGACCAACGGGTGGATATGTCCATCTGGTTGGATAACCTGCTGGTCATCCGTGGACGTCCTGATGGGGCTCTGTCGGTTCCATCTCCCAGCACTCCCGCTCCGGTGCCCATGGAGTTGGGAGGGGCTGCGCATAGGGAGGCTGGAAGAGGGGCCTTCACGTGCACCATCTGTGGCCGCAGAGGGCACACTGCTGGTCAGTGCCGGGTTGGTCCCTCTGGGAGTCGAGGCAGCAGGCTGGGCACTCTGACGTCACCCCAGGTGAGTATGCACCACTCTCATCCAGAGTCCTCTGTTGTCCACCTGTTTGTACCTGTTTGTTTCCCTGAGTTCTCCCCGCATTCCMWGTATAAGGYGCTCGTCGATTCAGGCGCAGCTGGGAATTTTATTGACAGAGCGTTAGCACTTAGTTTAGGGATCCCCTTTATTCCTGTGGATATACCTTTTCCGGTTCACACTCTTGATAGTTGACCATTAGGGTCCGGGCTAATCAGGGAGGCCACCATTTCCCTGGCCATGGAGACGCAAGGGGTCACGATGAGAGAATCAGTCTCTTTCTCATTGACTCTCCTGTGTTTCCCGTGGTACTAGGCCTTCCCTGGTTGGCTCGTCATAACCCCACCGTTTCCTGGCAATAGAGTGCTCTCACGGGGTGGTCGCGAGAGTGCTCGGGGTTTCCGTTGGTGCCACCACAGTGGCAAGTCCAGACCAGGTCTCCACCGTGCGCATTCCCCCAGAATATGCCTATTTGGTTCTCGCCTACTGTAAGAGGAAGGTGACTCAATTATCACCCCATCGACAGGGGGATTGTGCACTTCCCAGGAGTCACATGTATCCCCTGTCGCAAGCGGAGACGGTGGCTATGGAGACATATGTCTCCGAATCCCTGTGTCAGGGGTACATTCGGTCCCGCCTCCTCGAGTTTATTTTTGTGAAGAAGGATGGAGGTCTGCACCCGTTTATTGATTATAGAGGTCTCGATTAAATCACGGTGAGGTACAGTTACCCGCTACCTCTTATCGCCATGGCGATTGAGCCAATGCACGGGGCGCGCTTCTTCACTAAACTGGATCTCAGGAGTGCGTACAATCTGGTGCGTATCCGAGAKGGAGACAAGTGGAAGACAGCGTTTAGTACCACCTCAGGGCATTATGAGTACCTCGTCATGCCGTACGGGTTGATGAATGCTCCATCAGTCTTCCAATCCTTCGTAGATGAGATTTTCAGGGACCTGCACGGGCAGGGTGCAGTGGTGTACATCGATGACATTCTGATATACTCCGCTACACGCGCCGAGCATGTGTCCTTGGTGCTCAAGGTACTTGGATGACTGTTGGAGCATGACCTGTACGTCAAGGCTGAGAAATTCCTGTTCTTTCAACAGTCCGTCTCCTTCCTAGGGTATCGCATCTCCACATCAGGGGTGGAGATGGAAAGTGACCGCATAGCAGCCGTGAGTAATTGGCCAACTCCCACCACGGTAAAGGAGGTGCAGCAATTTTTAGGGTTTGCCAATTACTACCGGAGATTTATCCGGGGTTTTGGCCAGGTGGYTGCTCCCATTACCTCACTGCTGAAGGGGGGTCCTGTACGTCTGCAGTGGTCGGTTGAGTCGGACAGGGCTTTTGGGCAGCTGAGAGCTCTGTTTACCTCGACTCCCGTGCTGGCCCATCCGGATCCCTCTTTGGCATTAATAGTGGAGGTGGGCGCGTCAGAGGCTGGGATCGGAGCCGTGCTCTCTCAGCGCTCGGGCACGTCACCGAAGCACCGCCCCTGTGCTTTCTTCTCGAAGGAGCTCAGCCCGGCGGAGCGGAACTATGATGTGGGGGACCGGGAGTTGTTGGCTGCTGTTAAGGCTTTGAAGGCGTGGATACATTGGCTTGAGGGGGCTTAACACCCTTTCCTCATCTGGACTGACCACCGCAACCTGGAGTACATCYGGGCAGCTAGGAGACTGAATCCTCATCAGGCAAGGTGGGCCATGTTCTTTACCCGTTTTGTGTTTACCCTGTCCTACAGACCAGGTTCCCAGAATGTTAAACGTTCATGAAATCACACATGCAATACACCAAATTGAAGCTACACTTGTTGTTAATCCAGCCAACATGTCAGATTTCAAAAAGGCTTTACGGCGAAAGCAAACCATGCGATTATTTGAGGATAGCACCCCACCAAACAAACACATGCCATTCATATTTCAACCCGCCAGGCGCGACACAAAACACTGAAATAACGATATAATTCATGCCTTACCTTTGAATATCTTATTTTGTTGGCACTCCAATATGTCCCATAAACATCACAAACGGTCCTTTTTTTGATAAATTCCGTCGTTATATCTCCAAAATGTGGCGCGTTTGATCCAGAAAACACCGGTTCCAACTCGCGCAACATGACCACAAAATATCTAATAAGTTACCTGTAAACTTGTTACAAACATTTCAAACAACTTTCCGAATACAACTTTAGGTATTTTTTAACGTAAATAATCGATAGAATTTAAGATGGGATAAACTTCGTTCAATAACRGATAAAAACAAAGTGGAGTGAGCTTTCAGGTCACGCGCCCCTAACAAACAGTTTACTTCACTCGACACTCGTTCTGATTTGCCCTACTTCTACATTTCTCAAAGGAAAAACATCAACCAATTTTTAAAGACTGTTTACTTCCAGTGGAATCGCGGACATTGAGCGGGCGTTGCGTACTGAACCCGCTCCACTCCAGTGTCCCGTCGGACTTCAGTATGTTCCGTCTGCTGTCCGTGACCAGTTGATCTATTGGGCCCACACATCACCCTCCTCTGGTCATCCGGGGATCGGTCGGACGGTGCGCTGTCTGTCTGGGAAGTACTGGTGTCCCACCTTGGCTCGGGACGTGAGGGTTTATGTGTCCTCCTGCTCGGTGTGCGCCCAGTGTAAGGCCCCTAGACACCTGCCCAGAGGTAAGCTACATCCCTTACCTGTTCCACAACGGCCTTGGTCACACGTGTCGGTTGTTTTTCCAACGGATCTTCCTCCCTCACAGGGGAACACCACGATCTTGTTTGTTGTGGATCGTTTCTCTAAGTCCTGTCGTCTCCTCCCTCTGCCCGGTCTCCCTACGGCCCTACAAACTGCGGAGTCCCTGTTTACACGCGGAGTCCCTGTTTACACACGTCTTCTGGCACTACGTGGTGCCTGACAATATAGTGTCTGATCGGGGTCCCCAGTTCACTTCGAGAGTCTGGAGGGCGTTCATGGAACGTTTGGGGGTCTCGATCAGCCTTACCTCCGGTTTCCACCCCGAGAGTAATGGGCAGTTGGAGAGAGTGAACCAGGATGTGGGCAGGTTTCTGAGGTCCTATTGCCAGGACTGGCCGGGGGAGTGAGCGGCGTTCGTGCCCTGGGCAGAGATGGCACAGAACTCACTCCGCCACTCCTCCACTAACCTCTCCCCCTTTCCGTGTGTATTGGGGTACCATCTGGTTCTGGCACCGTGGCATCGGAGTCAGACCGAGGCTCCTGCGGTGGACGAGTGGTTCAGACTTGCGGAGGAGACCTGGGAAGCCGTCCATGGTCACCTCCAGCAGGCCGCGCTATGTCAAAAGACCAGCTCGGACCGGCACCGGAGTGAGGTCTTGGTGTTCGCACCAGGGGACAGGGTCTGGCTCTCGACCCAAAACCTTCCCCTCCGCCTGCCCTGCCGTAAGCTGTCCTGAGGAGAGTGAACGAGGTATGTTACAGGTTACAGCTTCCCCCCGATTACCATATTAAGCCCTTGTTCCATGTGTCTCTCCTCAGGCCGGTGGTGGCTGGTCCGCTCCAGGAGTCTGAGGTACGGTACTCCGTCCGTTCCATCGTGGATTCAAGGTGTCGGGCGGGGGGCCTTCAGTACCTCGTGGAGTGGGAGGGGTACAGTCCTGAGGAGAGGTGCTGGGTTCCGGTGGCTGATGTATTAGACCCTGAACTACTGCGTGAGTTCCACCGTCGCCGGCCGGATCGCCCTGCGCCTCGCCCTCCGGGTCGTCCAAGAGGCCGGTGTTCACGCACCGCTGGAGCCGCGCGCCAAGGGGGGGGGGGGGGGGGGTACTGTCACGACTTCCACTGAAGTCGGCTCCTATCCTTGTTCGGGCGGCGTTCGGCGGTTGACGTCACCGGCTTTCTAGCCATCGCCGCTCCATTTTTCATGTATCCATTTGTTTTGTCTTGTTCCCTGCCACACCTGGTTTTCATTCCCCAATCAATCATATGTATTTATTCCTCTGTTCCCCATCATGTCTTTGTGTAGGATCGTTTGTGTTACGTGTATTTTGATATTGTGTATTTTGTTACGCGCATTACTTTATGTCTATGTTCCGTGTTTTGGGCACATTTTATGTTATTTTGTGCTGTCATTTCGACCGGAATAAAAAGTGTGCCTGTTCACTACACTCTGCTTTCCTGCACCTGACTTTGCCTCCAATGTTTTCATTAACAAAAATATTTTGTGATATGGTTAACAGATATCTATCCAGACAGAAAATCAGTTTACATGCTGCGAATGACACCATTGTCAAGTTTTGACCTCTTTCTTGTGCAATTCCCACTTGAAAAGGACAATCCCTCCACGTGAAGATTTTAACTGGATTCACTCAATAAACAGCCATAGAATCAGTTGCTTGTCTTTTATTACTATTCTTTGGTTGCAGTAAACAGGTGAAAAACCTCAAAAAAGAGATGACAAATACAAGTGATTATTGAGTTGACAGCCTAATTAAATACACAAAATTATCCACATCCACCTCAGAAACACATTTCTGCCATTATCAAATACAAGGTTTCCACTGTTAAGCAAATGTTTCCCAAAATAGAAACCCACCATTTTTAATCAAGATGAGCAGAATCAGTACACTTTTATCCAAATTGCATTTTAGCCAAACACATTCAAAATACCTCTAGTAAGCAAAAAAACCACACTTAGTTTCTAATCAGCCGTTAAGCAAGACACAAATGCCTACATCTTTAGCCAAGATTTTTCCAGAACTATACATTTGTTACTAAATTAAGAACTTGTTTTTACTAGATTTTCTACAAAGTTTAACTTACTTTAACCATGTTCAACAAGTTCTGATCAACAATGAATTTGGATGCTTCTTACTTTATTAACCCCACAAACAACATGTTAAGTATAAATACCACTGCAAAAAGTCCTGATCAAAGATTAAGAGTTGAGTCTGTGTTTTCCAGAGTATCATTAGCAGTGCACTGCTTGAAGTCCAGTCTAGCAAAACATGGCAATATGGCGCCTTACCGGCTGTCTTGGTCACAGTTTTGTGAAGGCTTGGACTTGCACAGTCCACGCTGTATCACATAGATGAAGTCTTCTCTCGGCGTCTTGTGGTGCTATAAATGCTCCCTTCACTGCGTTCTAAAAGACAACAGCAGAGACCAGCGGTGCTGGCACGCCCAGATTGCCTTGGAAGATTTGTTCCACCTGGTTCACCACTGATTGAAGGAGGAGGAGTTTCACCACTGAGGAGCTCCCAGGCAGTTTGACAGCACAACCATTATGACACCATTACAATTCCGTCAAATCAGTGACTGTGACGTGCAGGAGACATAGAAATAGTGCTATTTAACACTATATGGTATAAACCTGATTCTATATTCCCACAGAATTTCATGAAAGGTGAAAAACACATTTTAAGACAACAGAGAGATTGAACTATTCATCTCTTGCCAAATTCATTATTGCTAATAATGAAAATAAATAGTTTTTCTTGTTGGTTTTTATTAAGAACAGACTAAAAGTATTTATAGCTACACCATTTATTTCTGTATTCAAATTATTTTATTAAAACAGATAACAGGCTGAAAATCCATTACTTGCGCAACACAAACACATAGCTATGCAAGTTGTTATTTGGGTCAAAGTGCAGAAAACGTCATTATTTTTTGCCGGATTGGCTTTCACCGGGCGCACGGCAAGACACCAATACACTTTCATCTCAGTTCATCATTCAACTGATAACATCAGCAATCATGGAGTACATTTACATATAAATACAACACATTTGGCTAAATTAGATTGTGAATTCAACCCAGGGCCTAGGTTACCAGCAAAATTTGTMGACCAAAATAGCCAGGTGATTGCTTCAGTTTTTSCACATTTTACATTTAGATGATAAAACCCGATGAACGGAGCTTAATGGCATATGCAGCTTCTCAACAGTAATTAACTTTCAAATGACTATTATTAAAGTCATTTAAAGTAAACTGACAATGGCATTAGTTGACAGGTGGTGTAACATGCAATAAATTCTCTCACAAAATGACTGCTCCATTAGGCATTTAGTCATATTCACAAACGTAGGCTCAATCTAAAAATCAATAAGTTATGGTAATAAAAAATAGAGCGGTCGGATAGAGTGACGTGATCAAATATGCCTACCTAGTCTGGTCAAGGCTTTAGCACAGGACAACACAAACTGGGGTATCATTATCAAACTAGGTGAGGAGTTTGGTCAGTTGAGTTATTGCTGGGTCGTATTTATTAGGAACCAAAAGGAAGCAAACGGACTGAAACAGGGAGGGACTCCCTGAACTTATCCCATTAAAAACKAAGAATCTTAGAAAAAGTGGCAAAACGTTTTGCTAAGGACTGCGCTAATGAATACGACCCAGACGTGTTCGTGCAAAACGTATGCCACATTTTCTGGCAGCCATGACAATGTTGTACTTTACTTCACAGTTGCCCCAAGTTAKTATATTAACCCAAGACATGGTAGCCTGCAAATCTGGACATCTGTTAGACAAGGGGGCTTGTTAGGTTGCTTACCACAGACTCATTCATTAGCAACAGGGTAACACACATACACGCATGCACACACACACGCACACACACACACAAAAAGTTAGTCAGCCCACACATGCTCCCTCTAGTGTTTCATCTTCTCTCTAAATACTAATGAATTCATGAAAAAATGTTGATGTACACATAAAATCACCCTTTAATGCAGCCATCTGTGTTCTTCCTAGAGTAATCCCACATTACCCACCTCCTCCTTGGATGTAATTTCATTCTGATCCATGCCCTTAGATTCCATCTTTCATTTGAAAAACAGAAAGAGAGCTTTGCTGCCCCACAACTCCTCCGCAAGCATCAAACACAAGACACAAGAAAAGCAACAGCCGTCATCCCGACTTGAACCTCGGTACATTGTGTTCTTGTCTAATTTCCTGATGTTTGATGAGCGATTCATTGGTGAGAAGTACTTACTCTTTGTACTCACTCTTTGACAACTCATTTTTACAACTCATGTTTACACCTCTGGCAACCAAATCCACTTCAGACTGAAGCGTAGAGGACAGGGCTTTCAGACAGTACCTTTACCTTTCGATGTCTCTGCCTCTGCTTTCTGTCTGTTCGTCTCTTTGTTTTGGAAGGTGTTTGAGGCTGTCCTCAAGACTGTGTGAATGAGGGTGTTTGATGCCCACGGCGAGGGATGAATACTAATGCTGTAGACTGGCAGAGCAGTGCAGAAGGGCGCTCTGCTGCCACCTTTTGGCAAACTTCAAAGCATAATACTATAGATAGGTATAGTGATTGAGAATTCAGCAACAGTCGGTACCTTTGCAATTCTCTCTCCCCTTTTCTCTCTGTTTCTCTTCAACCTCTACCGCCCTTTCTTTGCTGTGTCTCACTGGCAATCCACATCCTGTCTGTATTGTAAGTCCCCCTCTTTCTTGCCGTAGCACACTACTGTACCTCCTCTTTTTTCTCCTGTCTCATCTACAGTCTCATCTTCTGAGAGGTGTCATCATGTCCTCTGCTGATTGTTCCCTTCTATCTACCTGTTATAGCATGCATCCCAACTGGCTCCTTATTCCCTATATAGTGCACTACCGTTGACCAGAATCCATAGGGCTCTGGTCAAAAGTAGTGTACTATGTAGAGAATAGGGTGACATTTGGGATGCTTCCCAGTGATTGCTCGGCAAACCTAATCAGCCAAGCCTCTTCCCTCTTCCYTGTTCCCCATTATCCCTTATCCTCCCAGGGATGACGTGATGAGACAATAGTTGAAGGAAGCAGCGGCATCATGCCCATTGAAACTAAGAGTGGCACATGCCCACTCAATTTCATCTAAAGTATATGTAGGATAAAAAAATACAGAAGGAAGTTTCTCTTAAACATAATGATTTCAAATATTTTGAATTTGGCTGTTAGTGCCACTACAAAAATAATAGATACTGTACATGACATGCACTAACATGTTCACTTCATTATGCAACCTCTGATGATCAACAAGCAGCCAGGTGGCCATAATTTAGCGCAAAACTACAATAGCACTTTGACAAGTCTCTCAAAGAAAAGGGACGCTAGGTTTGTCCAAAAGATCTAATATCATAATATCGGCATAGTTATAAGATTAAATCCCCAAAAATGTGATGATGTTTGTATTGAATGTGGGAAGAGACATTCTGAAACAACAAAGCTATCCTAGAATTCTGCCCACAGTGTGATTGGCAACATTGTCTCCACCTGGTTCTTTGTTGTTGACCCTAACTGTATGGTTCATTTAAATGCAATTAAGTTGTTTTGGGATGGGTGCATAGTGAAGTGGACTGATAATGGCTGCCTTAAAGGGGCAATCTGAGATTCAAACAACAACAAGAATCAATGGCTATGTATCATTAATTTAAAAGTCAAAATATTGATTTACCTAACCCAGAATGTCCTTTTAACCACAGCTGTCTGTAATGCTGCCCCTCAGAGAGCGCCTCTCAATCTGGGTTTACTCATGATCAAATAAAACAGTTGCTAGATTATATAAAGCAGATAATGATCTGTTGATTGGATCACATTTCTTGTGAACTGTCAAATGTTTCCCTGCTGTGAAATGACATCTAATGTGGATATACTCTAGATTCTGTTTATACATTTTGAATAACACACTAATAGATGTGTAATACATGTAGAGTGAATAACCTAGATATGACGTTTTAATAGGGAGATAGCTCTACAGAAGTGTAATAAAGTATCTTCCCTAAGAGTGGTTTGTATTTCATTGTGATTTGCGCCTCAGTTCCCGATGTTATAGAACCTTGCTTTTAAACTTCTCTCAGGTGATCTGTTTTCTCGCAGAGTTCAGGAAAAGGATAAATGAATGTCCAAGCAAATTACATTTGCACTTGTCCCCTGTCACTTCAGTGGAGGAAAATTGAGACGGGTGTGGAAAACCTGGGTGGTGTTCAGTAGGTAGGTCATCTAGTGGTTAGAGCATTGGACTAATAACCGAAAGGTTGCAAGATCGAATCCCCGAGCTGACAAGGTAAAAATCTGTCGTTCTGCCCCTGAACAAGGCATTTAACMMACTGTTCCTAGGCCRTCATTGAAAATAAGAATGTATTCTTACCTGACTTGCCTAGTTAAATGAAGGTAAAAGGTACCAAAAAGTAATGGCACAGGGAGAGTTTTCTGTTGCAAAATGTTATAAAACATTTTCCGTTGCTTTCTCTAATGAACACAACTGTGGGCCAGGAAGTTGTCAGAGAGAAGATATTAAGTAACACAGACTTACTTGCCATGCCCTGATTAATAAGCCAATGACAACACAAGCTGTGTAGTCACGCAGGCAGGCAGAGACAGAGAGAGAGGGTAGCAGAAAAGTCACAACATGTATCCGCAAGAGTTCTTCAACATCCCTGTGAAAGTCAAATTATGTTCTGAGTCAGGTTCTCTAGCTACTGGTTTCATCCAATCACATTAGAAAGAGAGAAGAGGAATGGAGAGAGTCAATCTATAACTATCAAAAGTCAATCTATAACATGTTTTCAGCTATTATGAACAGTCTTTGTACAAGAGCTAGCACCATTATAGTTTGCCTCTGTGGTTCGAGAAAGAGAAAGATGTAATAGACACTGTTGACATGGCCTTCAAAATGTCAATCAATATTCTACTGTACATTCAGTTCTCAAAGAAAAAGCATAGAAAGGCTTCAGTTGCTGAAGTCTATCTTTAACATTTCATTACACTTGGTGACCTTGACACATACTACACTATCCTCCAAACTCTTTTAGATGCAGTTCTATTTTATTTCATGAATAATCTGAATGGAGTCAACTTTGAAAGGGAAGGTCAAATTCGTAAARGTTTCTGATTGTGGCAGTGATTTTGAATAACCCATTCAGAAACCCTCACAAACTGACCTTACCTATCAAAATGTATTCCATTTAGATATTCACCTAATAAAATGGATGTTGCTCATCTGCATGTCTGAGTCTGAACAATGTCTAAAAGAGTTCAGCGGAATAAGACAGAGGAAACTAAGTGCATCGTTGACGTCGTACCCACTATGACCGTACGTACATACCCCAACCAGAAGCCATGGATTACAGGTAACATCTGCACTGAGCTAAAGGGTAGAGCTGCCGCTTCCAATGAGCAGGACTCTACCCGGGAAGCTTATAAGAAATCCCGCTATGCCCTCCGATGAACCATCAAACAGGCAAAGCGTCAAGACAGGGCTAAGATTGAATCGTACTACACYGGCTCTGATGCTCGTCGGATGTGGCAGGGCTTGCAAATTATTACAGACTACAAAGGGAAGCACAGCCAGTGACACGAGCCTACCAGATGAGCTAAATTACTTCTATGCTCGCTTCGAGGCAAGTAACACTGAAACATGCATGAGAGCATCAGCTGTTCCGGACGACTGTGTGATCACGCTCTCTGCAGCCGATGTGAGTAAGACCTTTAAACAGGTCAACATTCATAAGGCCGCAGGGCCAGACGGATTACCAGGACGTGTTTTCCAAGCATGCTCTGACSAAATGGCAWKKGTTTTCACTGACATTTTTAGACTGTCCCTGACTGAGTCTGTAATACCAACATGTTTCAAGCAGACCACCATAGTCCCTGTGCCCAAGAACACTAAGGTAACCTGCCTAAATGACTACCAACTTTAGCTTTCACGTCTAAAGCCATGAAGTGCTTTGAAAGGCTAGTCATGGCTCACATCAACAACATTATCCCAGAAACCCTAGACCCAACCCAATTTGCATACTGCCCCAATAGATCCACAGATGATGCAATCTCTATTGCACTCCACACTGTCCTTTCCCATCTGGACAAAAGGAACACCTATGTGAGAATGCTATTGACTACAGCTCAGCATTCAACACCATAGTGTCCTCAAAGCTCATCACTAAGCTAAGGACCCAGGGACTAAACACCTCCCTCTGCAACTGGATCCTGGAATTTCTGACAGGCCGCCCCCAGTTGGTAAGGGTAGGTAGCAACATATCCGCCACGCTGATCCTCAACATGGGGGCCCCTCAGGGGTGCGTGCTCAGTCCCCTCCTGTACTCCCTGTTCACTCATGACTGCATGGCCAGGCACGACTCCAACGCCATCATCAAGTTTGCCGATGACACAACAGTGGTAGGCCTGATCACCGACAACGATGAGACAGCCTATAGGGAGGAGGTCAGAGACCTGGCCGTGTGGTGCTAGGACAACAACCTCGCCCTCATCGTGATCAAGACAAAGGAGATGATTGTGGACTACAGGAAAAGGAGGACCRAGCACGCCCCCATTCTCATCGACGGGGCTGTAGTGGAGCAGGTTGAGAGCTTCAAGTACCTTGGTGTCCACATCACCAACAATCGATCATGGTCCAAACACACTAAGACAGTCGTGAAGCGGGCACGACAAAGCCTTTTCCCCTCAGGGGACTGAAAAGATAAGGCATGCTTCCTCAGATCCTCAAAATTTTCTACAGCTGCACCATCGAGAGAATCCAGATGGGTTGCATCACTGCCTGGTGTTGCAACTGCGCGGCCTCAAACTGCTAGGCACTACAGAGGGTAGTGCAGATGGCCTAGTACATCACTGGGGCCAAGCTTCCTGCCATCCAGGACCTCTATACCAAGCGATGTCAAAGGAAGGCCCTAAAAATTGTCAAAGACTCCAGCCACCCTAGTCATAGACTGTTCTCTCTGCTACTGCACGGCAAGCAGTACCGGAGCTCCAAGTCTAGGTCCAAGAGGCTTCTTAACAGCTTCTACCCCATGCCATAAGAGTCCTGAACAGCTAATCAACTGGCTACCCAGACCCCTCTTTTACGCTGCTGCTACTCTCTGTTTATTATCTATGCATAGTCACTTTAACTCTATCTACATGTACATATTATCTCAATTACCTCAACTAACTGGTGCCCCCACACATTGACTCTATACCGGTACCCCCTGTATATAGCCTCGCTATTGTTATTTTACTGCTGCTCTTTAATTATTTGTTACTTTTGTTTTACATTTTTACTTAACTCTTATTTTTCTTAAAACGTCTCAAAGCATTGTTGGTGAAGGGCTTGTAAGTAGCATTTCACAGGTCTACACGTGTTGTATTCGTTGCATGTAACAAATAACATTTGAATTGATTTATATCAAGCAAATTGCTACTTTGTTGCTGTATCAGTATATACCAATCTATGAACTCCTTCAAGGTGGAACATATTCCACAAGAGAAGAGAAGAGAGAAGCAGGGAGAAGCAGACCTGGTATAAAATACTATTGGAAATCTTTTAAATTTGTGGTTTGCACATTTGGGGACTTGTCTATTGCTTCAATGCAACAGGCAAGCTCAAAAAGAAACAAAACAAAACAAAAAGAAACAAGAAGATAATTTTTCGAAGGGAGAAGCAGAGAGAAGAATAGAAGAGATAAACAGAGTACATAAACGGAGAGGAGCGGAGGAGAGATCAGTAATAGCATTGTTGTGATTCTGGCGTTGCTCCCCYTGCCTGTCTCTATAATGAACCTGCCGCATATTAATCCCTATCACTAATGAGGCCATTCAGACTGATAAGCTTCCCCCACACCCGCTAATGAACACATGCTAATGCTGCTGCTCCCAATCCGCCAGGCCCCTGTTCACTGAGCCTAAATCAGAGAGCAACATTTGCCCGGCTGTACTGCTGTCCAGACAGCGCATAGGCGTAGGTCCAAAATGCAGTGCATCTGTCTGTTGTTTAATCTATCTATGCATTCATTTATCAGTCCATTTGTCCGTCGATTCATTCATCCATCCATCCTTCAATTCATTTTTGACATCTATCTGTCCGTCCTTCCATCTATCTATCCATCCATCCTTCCTTTTTTGACACCCATCTGTCCATCCATTCATCCATCCCTTCATATCTATCTAAGGGCACATTTCCTACTTATCTAATGAATTGTAGATCTCTCCTAACATTCTGTCAGTTCAATGAGCTGAAATGAATCTGAATTTCATTACCATCCACTGATGAACCCCATGCGCCCCATTGACATTAATATTGTGTGTAGATTGATGAGGAACGAAAACAATTKAATCCATTTTAAAATAAGGCTGTAACGTTACAAAATTTGAAAAAAGTCAAGGGGTGTGAATACTTACTTTTTCATGGACGTAGACTAACCGTTCAAAAGTTTGGGGTCCTTGTTTCTGAAAGAAAAGCTATTTTTTGGTCCATTAAAATAACATCAAATTGATCAGAAATACAGTGTAAACATTGTTAATGTTGTAAATGACTATTGTAGATGGAAATGGCTGATTTTTAATGGAACATCTACATAGGCGTACAGAGGCCCATTATCAGCAAACATCACTCCTGTGTTTCAATGGCACGTTGTGTTAGCTAATCCAAGTTTATAATTTTAAAAGGCTAATTGATCATTAGAAAAACCTTTTGCCAATTATGTGCAATTATGCACAGAAATTATAATTGTATATTTTATTTCTCTCCTAGTAGATGATATGTTACAGTTGTTTAGCTGACACATACTGTATCTCGAGTCATCAACATACATCAGCACAAACCCTCAACCTTTGTTGCAGCACCGTGGTTAAACCAAATGGACCATCTGGATGCAATCACATGCACTCCTAATGTAACTAAGGAATGAGAGGTGTGAGATGAAGACCTTCCAGGAGTGCAGGAGAGTGGAGCCCGCGTTAACTCATGAGAAAGTCATCCTTAGTGTCTTATCATGAATACAATCATGGCTTATTAATGGTGGCGTATCTGTTTCTTTAAGCATTGATGGGAGAGGTTTGGCATATCAATAAAAAATAGCTCAGCATACAGACATTTCTGTGCATGTGACAGATAAAACCTGAAAATTCAACTATTTATGTTCCTCACTATATAAGCTGAAGATCAGTTGCCCTCTATGCAGGCCTTGGAACACCACCCCACCACACACACACACACACACACACCCACACACACACACCACACACACACACACACACACACACACACACACACACACACACACACACAACTTTCCCTACACATTAATAGGGAATTACTTCCCACTGCAAATAACTCACATTAACCATCCATCAAGCCGTCAAGTTTATTGTAATAAATCTATTCCCTGGGGGACATAGGGTCTTGATTAAAAGTTGTGAACTATACAGGGGATAGGGTTGTCACGATGTGGATTGTCACGATGTGGAACCGAACGGCCTGCTCCTCAAATAGCTCTTAAAATATAAGCTTTCGTAATGACTTTTGTAAGAGGGGTGTTAATTGTCGTCTGCTTACAAGATTTGCACTTCCTGACTAAGATACGGTTTCGTTTCAGAGGAGGAATGAGATGACGTCAAATACAGTACAACAATCGTTGATTGTGTTCAGTTTAATAATCWTTGTATTGTAGTTGCCTGTTGTCTGGTTGCATCTTTTCAGCTTTTGTTACTTGCTTGGCTCGCAACATTAGTTCATATACATTTTCTATATCATGTTATTGAAGTACTTCGGGATAATATAACAATCATTAATTGTACTCTGTTTAAAATCATAATTYCATAGATTCCTGGTATCTAGTTGAGTCTTTCCATCTGTTCTAACTTGCATGGCTCACAACAGTCGTTGGTAAGTTCAGATCCATTTTCTTTATTGTGTTATTGAAGTTCTTAAGAATAAATGCATTCAAAGACAGAAGAACTACATACTACAAAAGAAAAGGAATTGTAATACTTTTACTGGCAGTAATGTTGATGGCAATGAACTCTTTAGATCCAAGGATCAAAGAAAAAAGAGATTTGGTCTCTGCTTATTTTGTCCGGCAAATTTCCATGTGTATGTTCGTTTGGAGCTTTTTGTGATTTAGCTGTTGTATGTAACTCATTTAAACCCAAAGTGCAAYTAAAGAAACCCATGATTAGTTTTTGATAGAGGTAATACCGTTTTAGATGTCGTCATAACAGGGTGTGTGTCTGTGTGCCTGACTGGCATTGCGTGTGTGTCTGTATGTCTGTTGTGCACTTGTGTGTGAGAAGTGTGCGTATGTACACGACATGAATATGCCTGCCCTGAGTTTTCAGATTTCCCTGTCATACTAGYATTCCTCTGAAYGGGAGCACAGCGGTTCCACCTCAGCCACCATGAACCTCCCGCTCCTGCTCCCGCTCCTGCTCCCGCTGTCACTCATCCGTGTCCCCTCGCTAATAAAGGTTGAATTTACCACATCCCGCATCCCTCGTTACCTGCCATGCATAGTGACCCGGTCCCTGCCGATCACCTACACGAGCKCCGTGACATTTCCACTAACCGGAGTGGGCTGCTGCTAATAACCCAGGTCAGGTCACACCGTGGTGAAAGCCAAACCCAACCCCATCACTGACATTTCCCCCACTGCCACATGTAATAACCTATCATGGTGTCCCGGAGAAATGCACTGGGTTCCTAGGTCGTCACCTACATTGTCAAACAGATAACCGACCGCTCCTTTTGTGCGTTTCCCAAATGGCACCCTATTCCCTGTATGGGCCCTAGTCAGAAGGCTCTTCAGACTAAATCAACCCACCCTCCACACTTCCTGATGTTGATTATGTCACCATGATGGAGCGTGGGTGGGTAGATATAACTCGATATGATGGGGCTCATTTGGGACTGTGTCACTAGGTAGGTCTGATAATATGAACTCCCCAGAAGCTTTCAAATGGAGTTTTGGAGTTCCTCTATTGCTTTCTGACTGTGAAACCTTGGTCAAAAAACATTAACCAAAGGTAATGTTAGSCACGGCCAAACAGAATCTTATGATCCACGAAACACTTACTCTCCTGCTGAAACGTGTAGCCTAAACAGTTCTTCCTCACATGAATAGTTCAGTGCCTCAATGCCAATCATCAGCTAAATGTGTTTTTGCATTAAACTGTTAATGCATTGCAGAAAAAAAATMCATGAACAAGCAAACCTTTAGAGAGACTGATGGATCACACTGCATTAAGCCAGACGGACCATTATGGGAAAGCTTTGGATCATAAACAAATGACATAATGACTACGAGTTGGTGAGGGAAAGGGGGAGTGGGGGAAGTAGGGGCTATTCTATCTGGGTACACTAAATGCAGCCGTTAAACTGTACAATGTAGCTTCTAATAAATCAGGTGTACATCCAAGGCAGGTGTTGTGTGTACGAAACCTCTTTCATTTCCCCGCAACGAAAACCAAACTCTCTCCCTAGCTCCATCTCTTTCTCTCATTTTCTTTCCCCTTCTCTCTTTCTCTTCCCCTTTCTCTTCTTCTCTCTTTCCCCTCATTATCTTCTCTCCCTTCCTCCCTCTCCATTCCCCTCACCCTCCCTCTCCTCCCTCCCTCTCCCTCCCACCTCATCCCTCTCTCTCCTGAATCCAGTGGAGCAACGCGGTCATTCCGTTCTCCTGCTTTTGCATTCTCCTTTTTCTAGTCCTCCTGTTTTTGACCCTTGCCTGTTTCTGGACATTGAAACCGCCTGCCTGAACATTCTGCCTGCCTTGACCACGAGCCTGTCTGTCACTCTGTACCTCCTGGACTCTGATCTGGTTTTGACCTTTTTGCCTGTCCACGACCATTCTCTTGCCTACCCCTTTGGATTAATAAACATTGTAAGACTCCAACCATCTGCCTCCTGTGTCTGCATTTGGGTCTCGCCTTGTGCCTTGATAGTTGATGACAGTGACTAGCGAGCTATAGGCAGGACTGAAGTACCCAAAAACTCAAGTTGGTCTGACCTTAGCCATGTCCTGGTCTCAAACGACTGACTCCAGAACAGGTTCCATCCTGCATATTCATCAGCCACTGCCTACTGATCTGAAGACTACAAGCCCCATGCTGTGTAGTGGGTAGAGCAGTCCGATCTGAACACTAAGGCAGACAGGTAGTATTTTAATGGTGTTTAAATAGTATTGCTTTTAATTACTGTAATGGCTCCACCATGAATAATGATGAAGCTAGAGAAATGGTTGTGGAGTAAAGGAATTGACGTAGAATAGAAAAGTAGTCATAGGGCCATGGATAGTAGTCATAGATAGTGGTCATTTCCTGGTCCGGTCACATGGGCTGTGTCTGAAGGTCACTGTCCATCCAATCCTTYCTTCCCCCACCATTGTTTCCTCAATTCCTCTCAAAGCTCATTGAAGGAGGAGGCCCAATGGAGAGACATCCATCCTCTCCTCCAATGTACTTTGAGGGGAATTTAGGAAACGATCCARCGGAACCAAGGATTTGAAGGCTTTTATCGCTTTCTGTACAGCCATGGACACTACCCATATGGCCTAGAGTATTTCCTGGTCAGGTCACATGGCTAGGAACAACAAGGCCATATTCCTGATTACCCATCTTCCTGTATTGTGTGTCTATGATGTGGTAACATAATAGTGCAGCCTAATTGCCCTGTAACCTTATGCATGTTAGACATCCAAGGCCTCCTCTCTCTCCATGTCTGCTTGAAGAGGACTTGAAAGCAATGGTCTCCGGGGTATGAAAGACACAAGTACTATTTTCCCCGTCCCACATTTCTTCCTCCTGGCTTTCTGTGGGGAATAGCATTCAGCGAGCATCAGTAGTCCTTCAAGACTTGACATGTCAATCAATCCCTCTATTAATGCCTCAGGGAGCCAACTGAAAGGCTATGCCTCATTTCAAGGAGCTGAGGATAGGCGATAGATGCAGGAGAATAAGAACTCATTCCCCCCCAAACCGGCAGATATTAGACTTCCTTCTGTTTTGGGGTGGGAGGACTCGAGGTGGACTTCAGGAGACTCGAAGAGACTCTGGAGAGCGAATGTCGATAGATTTCCGGGTGACGAGGGGAGAGAAGYGCTCAAGGCCTTGGATCAGTCAAGATCAGGCCACCACCGAGAGACAGGCTGATTCAGGGAGTTGATCGAGAATCGATAGCAATGTTCTCAATTACWGCGACGTGTGCACTGCTCGGTTGTGCAAATGTATAGGACATTCAAGCCAAAGGCTAAAAACACTCCCATTGACTGGCGGTCAAGGTCAGTTTCCATCAAACCTGAAATGAATGGATCCATTAGTGTCACATTCCACCCTCCATGAAACAAACAATATTGCCGGTGTTTGAATCACAATTTGAATCAGATTGTTATTGCATCTCATTACCAATTATAAGAAGCGTGTGATTACACGGATAATGCCCAAACTATCCATCTGCGGCACAAAAGATAGTTATCCCATTACAGCCAAATAGAAATGGAAGCTCAGCCATACAATGGAACATCATACAATCATCCTGAGTGCTTTTCTTTCAATTTGAGRCAGTTTATTTGCCTTTTCATGGGAGCCACCAATATGCGGTCGTTTGAGCAGTTTGAATGATAAACTTTCTTTCTCTTTGGGGATTGGCATAGGTCTGTCTGTCACTGTTTACAACATGAAGAGTTATGTATATATATTTTTTGAAACGATACAGGAATAGGACTATGTAGTAACTAGATGCAAGTACTTAAATAYTACAATAGCAATGTAGCAATTTAATAAAACTCGAGTCAATGTCCCTGCCTCCCACAGAAATCTAATTAGCATAATAAAAACATCCCCATAGAAATCTGTCAGTTTAAGCTAGAGATATCTGTGTTTTTGCATTGTAGGCATCTCAATCCGCCGATGTCGCACTTCCCTTTTTGGTTCTAGGTAGAACCTTTTCACCAAAATAGGGTTCTCCTTTAGGGACAGGCAAATAACCCTTTTTGAAAGCCTTTAACATATTTTAATCAAACAAGCTAGYTACTTTTAGTCCAGACAAACATTCATCCTGGCACTGAAGTTGTCCACACCATAACGATGAGGTATAGAAACTGTGGTGATTGCTGCTCTTTTGCAAGTACCAGTCCATGGGCAACCTGAATAAACTGAAATAGGTTTACACTTTATTTATTCTCATTCTCTACTGGTTCTAGGCTCAGCGCTATAGAATTCTTGGCTGGCAATATACCAAAGAACGCATTACAGCAATAAAGATGAGAGGATTGAGATGGGATAGTAGTAGAGTGGCTCTCCCTGGTGGAAACTGTGTGGGGACTGCAGTAATGGAACAGTCAGAGCACTGTGAGWAGGTGTTCACTTGTCTGAAATATCCCATAGCACCTTGGAGAAGACAGGGATACAAGGCCCAAAGGAAGACCAGGCTCTGTAGTCTGACTAGCCTGGTGATGGCTGGGACAGGTAGACCTGATAACTGTTAGGATGCACTATTCAGGGTTGTGGCTGGGTGTGTGTTTGTGCGTGCATTTGTGCATGCGTGCTTGGTGGACATGTCTGCCTGCCTGCCTGAGTGTGTGGGTGGGTTGCCAGGCTGTAGATAAGGATGCATGTTGGTATAATAGAGAATAAGATTGATCAACCATAGTGTGCTGCATAAAACAGGTCGAAACACTGCAAATACCCTCCATTACGTTTGATAMTGAAAAGCCACAGTCTTGGCTTTATGCTGCAAAGTAACAATCATATTCTTTACATCCATGAAATGTAATTATCTATAGAAAAATAAATTGGTACTTCAGTTTGTAACTGACTTTTCTGAGAATGTATTTTTCCTTTGTATGCAATAGTTGTGACAGGCAAATATGTGGTACAATTACTGAGAAATGGACAAATGCTGATTCTACTTCCGGCGCCGACCGAGATGGCMGCCTCGCTTCGCGTTCCTWGGAAAMTATGCAGTATTTTGTTKTTTTATGTGTTATTCCTTACATTGGTACCCCAGGTAATCTTAGGTTTCATTACATACAGTMGGGAGGAACTACTGAATATAAGAGCAACGTCAACTCACCATCGTTACAACCAGGAATATGACTCTCCCGAAGCGGATCCTGTGTTTTGCCTTCCACCCAATACAATGAATCTGATCCCAGCCGGTGACCCTAAACAACGACGCCGTAAAAGGGGCAAACGAGGCGGTCTCCTGGTCAGGCTTCGGAGACGGGCACATCGCGCTCCACTCCCTAGCATACTACTCGCCAATGTCCAGTCTCTTGACAATAAGGTTGATGAAGATCCGAGCACGGGTAACATTCCAGAGAGACATCAGGGATTGTAACGTTCTTTGCTTCACGGAAACATGGCTCACTCGAGGACGCTAACGGAGTCGGTGCAGCCAGCTGGTTTCTTCACGCATCGCGCCGACAGAACAAACATCTTTCTCGGTAAGAAGAGGGGCGCGGGGTGTATGCCTTATGATCAACGAGACGTGTGTGATCATAACAACATACAGGAACTCAAGTCATTCTGTTCACCAGATTAGAATCTCCTGCACAATCAAATGCTCGACCGCATTATCTACCAAGGGATTCTCTTCGATTATAATCACAGCGTATATATTCCCCCCCAAGCAGACAATCGATGGCCTTGAACGAACTTTATCTGACTCTTGTTAAACTGGAAACACACACCTATGGGCTGCATTCATCGTAGCTGGGGATTTAACAAGGCTAATCTGAAAACAAAACTCCCTAAATTCTATCAGCATATCGATTGTGCTACCGGGCTGGTAAAACCTTGGATCATTGTTATACTTAACTTCCGCGACACATATAAAGCCCTCCCCCGCCCTCCTTTCGGAAGAAAGCTGACCACGACATTTTGTTGCTTCCAGCCTACAAACAGAAACTAAAACAAGCAAGCTCCCGCGCTCAGGTCTGATTTCAACGCTGGTCCGACCAATCTGATTCCAAGCTTCAAACTGCTTCGATCACGTGGATTGGGATATGTTCCGCCATTGAGTCCAACAACAACATTGACGAATATTGCTCGATTCGATGAGCGAGTAATTAGAAAAGGCATTTACGATGTCGTACCCACAGCAACGAATTAAAAACATCCCAAACCAGAAAACCGTGGATTGATGGCACGACATTCGCGTGAAACTGAAAGCGCGAACCACTGCTTTAACCAGGGCAAGGTGACCCGAAACATGACCGAATACAAACAGTGTAGCTATTCCCTCCGCAGGGCAATCAAACAAGCCAAGTCCAGTAATAGAGACAAAGTAGAGTCGCACATTCAACACTCAGACACAAGATATTGTGGCAGGGTCTACAGTCAATCACGGATTACAAAAAGAAAACCAGCCCCGTCGCGGACCAGGATGTCTTGCTCCCAACAGACTAAATAACTTTTTGCTCCTTTGAGGCATACAGTGCCACTGACACGGCCCGCTACCAAAACCTGCGGGCTCTCCTTCACTTGCAGCGAGGTGAGTAAAAACATTTAAACGTGTTACCCTCGCAAGGCTGCAGCCCAGACGGCATTTCCAGCCGCGTCCTCAGAGCATGCGCAGACCAGCTGGCGGTGTGTTTACGGACATAGTCAATCAATCCTTATCCCAGTCTGCTGCTTCCCAACATGCTTCAGAGGGCCACACATTGTTCCTGTTCCCAAGAAAGCTAGTAACTGAGCTAAACGACTACCGCCCCATAGCACTCACTTCCGTCCATCATGAAGTGCTTGGAGAGACTAGTCAAGGACCATATCACACCCTACCTGACACCCTAGACCCACTCAATTTGCTTACCGACCAATAGGTCCACAGACGACGCAATCGCACCACACACTGCACACTGCCCTAACCCTTCTGGACAAGAGGAATAACCTATGTGAGAATTGCTGTTCATCGACTACAGCTCAGCATTTAACACCATTAGTACCCTCCAAACTCGTCATCAAGCTCGAGACCCTGGGTCTCGACCCCGCCCTGTGCAACTGGGTCCTGGACTTCCTTGACGGGCCCGCCCCCAGGTGGTGAGGGTATGGTAACAACATCTCCACCCGCTGATCCTCAACACTGGGGACCGACAAGGGTGCGTTCTGAGCCCTCTCCCTGTACTCCTGTTCACCCACGACTGCGTGGCCATGCACAGCCTCCAACTCAATCATCAAAGTTTTTCTGGACGACACTGACAGACTACAGGTGGCGGCTTGATTACCAACAACGACGAGACGGCCTACAGGGAGAGGTGAGGCCCTCGAGTGTGTGTCAGGAAAATAACCTCCACACTCAACGTCAACAAAACAAAGAGATGATTGTGGACTTCAGGAAACAGCAGAGGGAGCACCCCCTATCCACATCGACGGGACAGTAGTGGAGAAGGTGGAAAGTTTTCAAGTTCCTCGGTGTACACATCACGGACAAACTGAATTGTCCACCCACACAGACAGCGTTGTGAAGAAGGCGCAGCAGCGCTCCTTTCACCTCAGGAGGCTGAAGAAATTCGGCTTGTCACCAAAAGCACTCACAAACTTCAACAGATGCACAATCCAGAGCATCCTGTCGGGCTGTATCACCCGCCGTGGTACGGCAACTGGCTCCGCCCCACAACCATAGGCTCTCCAGGAGGGTGTGAGGTCTGCACAATGCATCGCGGGGCAAACTACCTGCCCTCCCGGACACCTACACCACCCGATGTCACAGGAAGGCCATAAAGATCATCAAGGACAACAACCACCCGAGCCACTGCCTGGTCACCCCGCTATCATCCAGAAGGCGAGGTCAGTACAGGTGCATCAAAGCAGGGACCGAGAGACTGAAAAACAGCTTCTATCTCAAGGCCATCAGACTGTTAAACAGCCACCACATAACATTTAGTGGCCGCTGCCAACATACTGACTCAACTCCAGCCACTTTAATAATGGGAATTGATGGAAATTATGTAAAAATGTATCACTAGCCACTTTAAACAATGCCACTTAATATAATGTTTACATACCCTACATTACTCATCTCATATGTATATGTATATCTGTACTGTATATCATCCACTGCATCTTGCCATCTTTATGTAATAACATGTATCACTAGCCACTTTAAACTATGCCACTTTATGTTTACATACCCTACAATTACTCATCTCATATGTACAGACTGTACACTATACCATCTACTGCATCTTGGCCTATGCCGTTCGGTACCATCACTCATTCATATATCTTTATGTACATATTCTTTATTCCTTTACACTTGTGTGTATAAGGTAGTAGTTGTTGGTTATTACTGCATTGTCGGAACTAGAAGCACAAGCATTTCGCTACACTCGCATTAACATCTGCTAACCATGTGTATGTGACAAATAAAATTGGATTTGATTTGATTTGATTTATAAAATAGTTAAATCCTTAGGGCATATCTCATTAGTAAAACACTTAAAACATGTATTTATTTTTCTCTCTTCCTCACTCCATCCCATAGCTGCATTTCCAGTGGATACTGACATTATCAGACAGCCATCAGAGACCCATTGTCAGCCACTCAGCACTCCACTCAAATCACTCCATGGTGAACGCTCTGAGGCCTTGACTGGAGCACTTGCACAAATAGGTCCTGATAAATAGCCTACTGTACCTGCTAGGAAGCATGTTGTGGCGCAGCATGAGCCATACTAACCTCTCTACCCCTTACTGGAGGTGCACATACAGTTACATACTTTATAACACAACAGGGYTTTGGAAACTTGAATGTGTTGTTTTCTCACCTTGAAATGGGGTCCTTGATAACTGCATCTGATCATTAAAGCGTAACTTAAGGCAATAAACTACTTGTCTGACAGGCTGTTTTCTATGTGGCATCGATATTAGTCTGAAACATATATTCTGGTGTCAAAACTGACTACAAAGTGTAAGTGTATAAATTTGGTCATAAAGTCAGTCTCGTCCAAAACTGAGTTTTGTTAGTTCATCATGACTTACTTGAGGGTTTGGTTTCGACAGTGCTCAGTTGCCCACTAACATGGGATATATAGCTGTGGTAATTGCGCTTTATCCAATTCTACAGCAGAACACAGACAGTGAGACAGACCTGCCCTTTGTTTACATGAGACAACCCTGCACCAATCACCTTAGCTAGATGTTAAATTGCACGACTAAAACCCAGTAGCCCAGTCCAATAGAGGGATTGTGTTGCTGGAGCGAAGAGAACCCCAATACCTYGGGAACCTGCAGAGACTCAACTAGCAGGAATTGGATCGTCTCGCTGTGGTTCCCTGACACTCGTAGGTTGATGGGGTGGTATGGTGGGTGACCCGGCCTGTCCAGCACTCCAGAGCGCCTGTCCAGCACTAACATCCATGGGCATGGAGAGGAGTGGAGTGGGGATTCCCAGCTCGGACGCTAGGGTAATGTCCATAAGACTCACATCGGCCCCCCGAGTCAATGAGTACCGAGAAACTTGGACTGGTCCCCCACAGCAGGATGGCATGGAGAGGGGGCGAGTAAGGGAGAAGAAAAATGAACTTTAAGACCCACCAGAGTACTCACTCCAACGAATGAGCTAGGTCTCTTGAAGGACAGGTAGACACAATGACGCGCAGTACCTCAATACAGACAACATTGGGTGTCAAGTCTGCATATGCGTTCGGCTGAAGACAGCCTAGCCCTGCCGAGCTGCATCGGCTCAGAAGAGGTGAATCGGCAGTCTTCAGAGGCTCTTGGAGGACTCGGGTAAGCTCGGATCCTCTCAGGACGTTCATCAGATGCAAGGCGGGATCCATGAGTGAGCGATTGGGACCGCAATCAGACCTCTTCTACCTCCGATGTTCCCGTAGCCGACCATGATTCTGATGGTTAAAGCGATGAGTGAGTCGAGATCTGTCAGTAGGTCCCGGGCTGCAAGCTCGTCCTTTAGTTCCTCCGATAATCCGTGCAGGAACGTGTCGAACAGCGCTTCCGGGTTACAGGCACCTCCGCTGCTGGCGTGCCAAAATCCATCCCATACTCTGCCACACTGAGGGAGTCCTGCCAAAGCTGGAGTAACTTCCGGGCAGCCTCTTCCGGACACCGGAGCCTCAAAAACCTTTTTCACCTCCGCCACGAACCTCCAGACTGAAGCATACGGCCGAACTGTTGCTCCCAAATGCCCTCCCGGACATCAGCTTGATGAGGTGCGCCATCTTAGAGCGGTCCGAGGGGAAGGATGAGGGCTGCAGTTCCATGACGAGGGAACACTGAGCGAGAAACCCCCGACAGATGCCAGACTTTCCATCGAAGCGCTCCGGGGAGGTAAGCGGGGTTCCCGGGAAAMCGGGGTGACGGCACTGCTACCAACCTGGTTACTGAGGGGCTGGGAGGTTACCGTCGTTGTAGGCTGCCTAGTAGACAACCCACAGAATTGCTCCCGCAATGTGTCCAATCCTAGGTCATGACGTTCGGCCAAGGCCTGGAACACTTCCATCAGACCGTGAAGCAACTCCTTGTGCCTACCAATAGTGGCTCCTTGGGAGGAGATGRCATTGTGGAGCTGGTCCAAGTCTGCAGTCATGGCCAGTTTTTACTATCACATTTTAAGGTATGACC
This sequence comes from Salvelinus sp. IW2-2015, assembly GCF_002910315.2. NCBI lineage: Eukaryota > Metazoa > Chordata > Actinopteri > Salmoniformes > Salmonidae > Salvelinus > Salvelinus sp. IW2-2015. Next base: position 27,864,404 of record NC_036867.1, on the reverse strand, counting down.
CAGATGCAGACAGTGTTGAAGAAACAAAAGTTTATTCCTCAAACAGGGGCAGGCAAACGACAGTTCAAGGGGTCAATAATCCAGAGAGGATGTAAGGTACAGGACAGCAGGCGGGGTCAGGTCAGGCATAGGTCGGTAATCCAGAGTAGTGGGGCAAAGGTACAGGACGACAGGCAGGGTCAGGGCACGCAGAACGGTCAGAACCGGGAAACTAGAAAACAGGAGCAAGGAGCAAGGAACAGGCGGGAGCAGAGAAACAAAATGCTGGTAGGATCTATGAACAAAACAAACTGGCAACAGACAAACAGAGAACACAGGTATAACAGGGGATAATGGGAAGATGGGCAACACCTGTAGGGGGGTGGAGACAAACACAAAGACAGGTGAAACAGATCAGGATGTGACAGTATTACAGATTTCTTGAGTTACCTTAGATTAATTCTGACTATTTTGAGGAAGTCATAGTTGCTTTGTTCCTATGGTGTCTTATGTGGRAYAAACATCAGTAACTGCCACAATGAACTACACCCCAAAGGCTGAAATCTTGTTTCTCTTAATGAACAWCAGAGAAACATGTGGAATTGGTGTGTTCAGTCGCTCTTTTAATGTTGAGGGTGTTAACTCTATATGCTGGAAATGAATAGGTRTTTTACTTCAGGTATTCTAATGCAGACCAATACCCGTCCATTTCCGTCCTTCCTGATGTCTAGCTGGTTATTTTGCTCAAGTTGAAGAAAACTTTACATTGAACTCAAGTTGAACCAAGTTTACATGAAGGACCATTGCTGTCTCTTATTCCTAAACCTTCCAAATACAGTAGAGTTGAGTGAGGTGGTGAGTTTGGAAAAGTTGATAGCCCCATTCCTTTCCTCTGAATGACCTTTAATGTGTGTCTTCGACTCTGGGCCCTGGGGCCAAACTGGTCAGGAAAATGAAAACCTGTATGGGCACTGGCAGAGAAGGTGTTGGATGGAGAGGGAAGAGGAGATTGTTTGTGTGTGCTTGCCTGTTTTGGTGTGTGTGTGTGTGTGTGGTGTGTGTGTGTGTGTGTGTGTGTGTGTGTGTGTGTGTGTGTGTGTGTGTGTGTGTGTGTGTGTGTGTGTGTGTGTGTGTGTGTGTGTGTGGTTGCGTGTGTGTGTACCTGTTTGTTTGTTTGTATGTGTCCACATAAAATGTGTTACATAAAATATTCCTATTTACTACAGACTGCCTATAAACTGGTTTTGCAGTATATGGGCATTTCATAAATCCCATTCTTTCATAGTTACATTCCCGTTATGAATTCATGAGCACATGAGGAGTAGAAATAGGCACCTTCTTGCGGCAATGCATTAAGCTGATCCCTTCAGTGGTGTCCTGGCACCTTTTGTGTCGATTAAAATAGACTCTTAGGTTGCTGGCCCTCGGCAAACAATGCAGCTTAATGGACTTTTTAAATGACTGGAGGTTTGGGAGGAAAACACAGACAGGATAAAAATGTTGTCATGTGCTCAAGCTAAAGAAAAAAAACGAATCAATATTCTTTCAAAATAGAGCATGAAGGTCAAATCCAATTACACTTAAAACCTCTCTGCGAGTAAGGCTAGTTTCCTGAAATTCTGCCTGTCTGACGTACCCAAAGTAAACTGCCTGTTACTCAGGCCCAGAAGCTAGGATATGCATAGAATTGGTAGAATTGGATAGAAAACACTCGGAAGTGTCTAAAACTGTTAAAATAATGTCTGTGAGTATAACAGAACTGATATAACAGGCGAAAACCCGAGGATAATCAATCCAGACATTTTTTAGCTTGGATTGACTTCCAATGCAATGCTATTGAAAGATCTGATTTCCGCCTCCCAGATTGCAGTTCCTATRGCTTCCACTAGATGCCAACAGTCTTTATACAAGGTTTTAAGCTTGTTTTTTTTGGATGAAGAAGTATTTGTTGTCGTTCCAAGTTGAGCGCCAGGGCAAAAGTAGTCTTTTTGCGCGAGTGAACGTGGGTGCGCTCTTCGTTCTTTTCCTTTGCTATTGAACATACTATACTCCGTCCAAAATATTATCAGTTATTTAGATATTAGACCACCTGAGGATSAATAAAAAACATTGTTTGACTCGTTTGGGACGAACTTTGCTGGTAACATTWTGGAATCCTTTGTATGCATGTTGAAATACTGGATTATTGAATTCAATGGTGCCAACTAAACAGCGTTTTTGGGATATAAAGAAAGGCTTTATCGAACAAAACAACCATTCATTGTGTAGCTGGGACCCTTGGGATTGTAACCAAAGGAAGATCTTCAAAAGTAAGTGATTTATTTTATCGCTATTTATGATTTTGTATCGCCAGTGCTGGTTTGAAAGATATGTTGACATGGGGCGCTGTCCTCAGACAATCGAATGCTATACTTTCGCCGTAAAGCCTTTTTGAAATCAGACAACACAGTTAGATKACCAAGATTCTAAGATAAAGAATCATGTATGACACTTGTATTTTCATGAATGTTTAATATTACGATTTTATATTTTGAATTTGGCGTGCTCCGATTTCACCGGATGTTGTTGAATTTGATCCCGCTAGCGCTAAGTTAATGCTTCTGGAAGTCAAAATAGCACTGTATTATTTCCTTGTGCTTCTCCTTTGCCACGTGTGACAGCAGGCATGACAAATGGTACGGAGCTTTGATTTGATATACAACATGGRGAAAGGGAAAAGTAATGTGCGTTCTAAGAGATTGCTTTCTTTTAAATTCTCATAACAGAACTTTGGAGAATTGTAAATTCTTATTTGTGAAAACAGGACAAGTGAAGGAGAGACTACGTTAGTAAAGTTTCACAGCAATGAAACTATAGGCTCCCTAATCAGGGGTAGATCAGTCCAGTTACAGGTTAACACCCGCTGTGGACAGTGCCACGACAGTGCCACGACTGAACAGTCAGACTAACAGTCTTACAATAATCCGTTACTGCCACCACTTTTACACAAACACAGCGTCACCCAAAGGGAAATAAAATGCAATGATGTATTTAAGTGCAGTGGCGGATTTAGGTATAGGCGACATGGGCAGCCGCCCAGGGCAGCATTCTGCCGGGGGCGGCACGGGGCGCCCGCACAAAAAAATGTGGAATGGTGACATTTGCGTGATCGATTTTCTATCGCGCATTTGCACGTCAATGATATCATGTCACCATGTGGGACTGTGGATCAATTAAGAATAATATAAAACCAGTCTGCACACCACCAAGGTGTATTGGTTTAGTCTTGACTCTTGGTTGATAGTGTTGGGGGATGGGTAMTGTATTGATGCCCAAGTGCCAAATCAACACAAATTTGTTTCTATTTGTCTTTGTTACTTATTTTTTATATTTATGAGTTTTATTTTTTAATATATGTTTATATTTATATAGTTTTAAATCTCATGCTTATTTATTTGTGTTGTTCGAAATTACAGTTAGTGCAGAATGGTGGNAGAATGGTGGTTTTTGGAGGGGGGGGGCGGGAGGGCGCTGAAGGGGTGTTTCGCCCAGGGAGCCATACATGCTAGAACCGCCACTGTTTACATGTATGTTATCTGAGTGTCATCTGGTTCAGTTGGAATTCCATCATGACAGAGATGAAACAGGGAAAAGATCAGAGGGTCCTGGTGTTGAAGCTTGCAGCCGAAGAAGCTTCTTCCCTCGTTGGAGCTCACACGCATAGGAGCTCGTCGTTCTTTTGAAGGAAAGTGATAAAGTCCACCAACGGATCGTTAAGAGATGGCTGGTGCCTGCTCTCTCTCTGTATCTCTCTGTCTCAGTCCTCAATTCCATTCAGTCCAAAGAAATCAAGTTTGTTTAGGCAGTATGGTACAGTAGAATGTCCTCTTAGGAAGAGATACAACTTGCAGGTTCATCGTGAGTGGGCAGAGTGCGGTTCAGCAAAGTTCCTCTCAGGAGATGGCTATCTCTTTCCGAATCGGATGGTGCAAGTCAAGATGGCATTACATTTCTCAARGAGAGGGATCATTAAACTTCTAAGGCGTGACCGGAACTCACGAAGATCTGATCTGACGAGTCTGAGTACAAGTCTCACTAATTATAGTGTGGGAAGGCTCAGCCAGAAAGTGTCACAAAGCTGCCCGGTCACTCCTCAGATTTTAGCATATGCAAGCCAATATTGGAATAAAACCTGAGATTTGCTTGTGAGTGTACACAATAAGTCCCTCCTGAACAGTTCACAGTTCCTAAAAGGAGATAAGCAATCCATAGATTCTAAACACGACTGAATAAGATACATACATTTATGTTATAGTGAAATAACRGGCTAGCCTGCTGCTAGCCTCGGCCTTCTAGTTGTCTGAATCGCCGTGCCTCCAGCTCGCCTAGCTACTCACTGGACCCTATGATCACTCGGCTACACATGCCTCTCCCTAATGTCAATATGCCTTGTCTATTGCTGTTTTGGTTAGTACTTTTTGTCTTATTTCACTGTAGAGCCTCCAGCCCTGCTCAATATGCCTTAGCTAGCCTAGTTGTTCCACCCCCCACACATCTATTACTAGCCTATTCAACCTCTCTTTCGTATCGTCTGAGATCCCCAAAGATTGGAAAGCTGCCGCGGTCATCCCCCTCTCCAAAGGGGAGACACTCTAGACCCAAACTGTTATAGACCTATATCCATCCTGCCCTGCCTTTCTAAAATATTCGAAAGCCAAGTCAATAAACAGATCACCAACCATTTCGAATCCCACCGTACCTTTTACGCTATGCAATCTGGTTTCCGAGCTGGTCATGGGTGCACGTCAGCCACGCTCAAGGTCCTAAACAATATCATAACAGTACTGTCAATCACCACATTCTTATCACAAGACTCAATAGCCTTGGTTTCTCAAACGACTGCCTCGCCTGGTTCACCAACTACTTCTCAGATAGAGTTCAGTGTGTCAAATCGGAGGGCCTGTTGTCCGGACCTTTGGCAGTCTCTAATGGAGTGCCACAGGGTTAAATTCTCGGGCCGACTCTTTTCTCTGTATATACTGTATCAATGATGTCGCTCTTGCTGCTGGTGATTCTCAGATCCACCTCTACGCAGACGACACCATTCTGTATACATCTGGCCCTTTGAACACTGTGCTAACAAACCTCCAAATGAACTTCAACGCCGTACAACACTCCTTCCGTGGCCTCCAACTGCTTTTAAATGCTAGTTAAACTAAGTGTATGCTCTTCAACTGATTCCTGCCTGCACCATCCCGCCCGACTAGCATTACTACTCTGGACGGTTCTGACCTAGAATATGTGGACAACTACAAATACCTAGGTGTCTGGTTAGACTGTAAACTCTCCTTCCAGACTCACATTAAGCATCTCCAATCCAAAATTACATTTAGAATCGGCTTCCTATTTCGCAACTAAGCCTCCTTCACTCATGCCTCCAAACACACCCTCGTAAAACTGACCATCCTACCCGAATCCCTTTGACTTCGGCAATGTAATTTACAAAATAGCCCCAACACTCTACTCAGCAAACTGGATGACCGCGGCAGCTTTCCAATCTTTGGGGATCTCAGACAATACGAAAGAGAGGTTGATTAGTCTAGTTAAAGGTTGCAAAAATGTTGTTGGGTAATTTTAGAGGAAAGGGTCCAGATTGTCTTGCCCAGCTGATTTGTAGGGATCCAGATTTTGCTGTTCTTTCAGACACATCAGTTGTCTGGATTTGGGTGGTGGGGGTGGGGGGGGGTCAAATTGGTGCAGGGGTGCTGAGATGTTAGCCAGGGTAGGGGTAGCCAGTTGGAAAGCATGCCAGCCGTGGATAAATGCTTATTGAAGTTATCGATTAACAAGTTTTATCGGTGGTGACAGTGTTTCCTATCCTCAGTGCAGTGGGCAGCTGGGAGGAGGTGCTCAGTTGCAGCTGGAGGAAGTGAATTTCTTTGACAACTATTTTGCAGTTTTACTCTGTTGCATTATTGCACAAAGGATGCATGTTTTGGAATAGGCTTCCTTCTTTTTACTCTGTCAATTAGGTTAGTACTATGTATAAACTACAATGTTGTTGATCGCTCTCAGTTTTCTCCTAACATGATGAATCACTGAGCAGTTTCCTGTCAGTCACTGCTCGACTGAGGGACCTTACAGATAATTGTATGTGTTGGGTATTTCAAAAATCATGTTAAACACTATTATTGCATCCATGCAACCTATTATGTGTACTTGTTATATACTTCTTGTCAATAGGGGGGCGCTGTTTTCACTTTGGAAAAAATCGTGCCCAAATTAAACTGCCTCGTACTCTATTCTAGATCAATACAATATGCATATTATTATTACTATTGGATAGAAACAACTGTGAAGTTTCTAAAACTGTTTGAATTATATCTGTGAGTAAAACAGAACTCATTTGGCAGCAAACTTCATAAAGGAAGTGAAAAATCTGAAAACGAGGCTCTGTTTCAGGGCCTGCCTATTCAACTGGCTTTTATTTATCGATATGTATGCACTTCATACGCCTTCCACTAGATGTCATCAGGCAGTGGAAGGTGGAATGGGGTGTCTAGCTTGATCTGAGGTCGAATAAGAGCTTTTGGAGTGACAGGTACGGTATTTGCTTTGTCTTCGAAGGCGCGCGGGGGAGCTCGACATTGTCTTCTGAAAAGCGTTCGGTATACACAGCGAATATTT
>NC_036867.1:27782932-27856363 GCF_002910315.2 Salvelinus sp. IW2-2015 | reverse complement strand
TGTTTGGCTATTGTGGTTAGCTAATAGAAATACATATTGTGTTTTCGCTGTAAAACATTTTAAAAATCGGAAATGATGGCTGGATTCACAAGATGTTTATCTTTCATTTGCTGTATTGGACTTGTGATTTCATGAAAATWATATTATATGATATCCCTGTCCCGTTAGGCTAGGCTATRCTAGTCAGCTTTTTTGATGAGGAGGATCCCGGATCCGGGAGAGAGAAGCGGTAGATTAAGCAACTTGTTAAGCACATTTTCACTAATGAACTGTCACGTCTGCTCCCGCTCTTCCCCTCCCCCTGGCGCTTGAGGGCGCCAGAATGCCTTGCATCACTCACTCCTGCCATCCATCACGTACACCTGCCTTTCCTCGTCACGCGCATCAGCGTTATTGGACTCACCTGGACTCTCTTATCACCTGTTCATTTCCTCCCCTATATGTGTCAGTTCCCCAGCTCTGTTCCCCGCTTCTGCATTGATTGTTTTCTGTTTGCTAACGCTGTTTATGTCTCGTTCCATGTCCGTTATTTATTAAATGTTACTCCCCGTACCTGCTTCGTCTCTCCAGCGTCATCCTTGTGACATGAACGTATTTAGACTTGCCATAACAGAGGCGTTGAATACTTATTGACTTAAGACTTTTCAGCTTTAATTTGTAATTCAATTGCAAAAAATTTGAACAACATATTGCCACTTTGACATTATGGGGTGTTGTGTCAGTGACAAAAAATCTCAATGTAATCAATTTTTTATTCAGGCTGTAACAACAAGGCACTGTAAACATTCTATGACCTGCTACTGCGTAAAGAATATATAGTACCACAATTAAGTACTATTCATTCTTTACATCATCCATTTTCAATTCCTCTGCCTGTGTAATAAAGGGCATTCTCTCCACTGCGCTTTGCTTTTCAGCAATAGATCAGAATGTGTCCAAGGACTGGCATGCAGGACTCTCATGAGGCATAATTTGAGCAGCAAGTGTGAGATCAAGGTGATATATGTGTTGGAAATGGCTATTTGCCGTATTATCGATGAGATAGTGGTATACTTATTCTCATGATTTSATAACCATATCCTCAGAGATTTAAAAGCCTAATATTCACTCACTCTGCATAATGCCCTGTATATTCAATACATTATTATATGGAATGAACTCTGTTTCTGTGTACAATTTTGTTTCCCCATTAGTGGAAAGTCTGTATTAGTGTGCTGTTTTCCAAAATGACATGTTGTTGGGTTGTGTTAAATAAACACACACACATTAGAGACACAGGTCTGAATGCTTCAACAATCCATGACAAAGTGTACCTTTCTTCCCAGGGAATTATTTGCTATACAAAGACAGGCAATAATGTCAGCATCAGTGGAGAGTGCAGACCTGCCCTGTATTGACTGTTTATTAGGTACTGTAGACACGAAAACACAACATCGGCATTACGCAACAGGGAACATTTTCTTTTAACTAGTTGAGTACTGCATTATTGTCCAGAGTGCTTCTAGAGGGCTTCCTAGGATTATCATATGTGTCTGTCTAATAGAGGTGGTACGGTGAACCTCTCTCAGTTGATGAGAAGGCTAACTTTGACTGAGACTTGAAGACTTGCATTTTAGGCTTTAGCTTAGCTGGCTAACACAGTCTTGTCAGGTGCTGACTCGGTGARTGAATTTATAAGGAAGTGCATTGGAGATGTTGTACCCACTGTAAATATTGAAATCTATCCAAAAAAAGAAACCGTGGATGGGATTCGCGCAAAACTGAAAGCGCGAACCACCGCATTTAAACATGGAAAGAGGTCTGGGAATACGGCTGAATATCAACAATCAAACAAGCGTAATGCCGGAAAAGGCACAAAGTGGAGTCGCAATTCAACGGCTCAACATGAGACATATGTGGCAGGGTCTACAGGCAATTACAGACTACAAAAAGAAAACCAGCCACGTCACAGACACTGATATCATGCTTCCAGACAAACTAAATACCTTCTTTGCCCGCTTTGAGGATAATACAGTGCCACCATCACAGCCTGCTAACAAGAACTGCGCCCCCCCCACTCTCCTCCGTTGCCGACGTGAGTAAAACATTTAAACGTGTTAACCCTCGCAAGGCTGCTGATCCAGATGGCAACCCTAGCCGCGTCCTCAGAGCATGCGCAGACCAGCTGGCTGTTCATTGACTACAGCTCAGCATTCAACACCATAGCACCCTCCTAGCTCATCATCAAGCAGGAGGCCCTGGGCCTCAACCCCGCCCTGTGCAATTGGGTCCTGGACTTCCTGACGGGCCACTCCCAGGGGGTGAAGGTAGGAAACAACATCTCCACCTCGCTGACCCTCAACACTGGGGCCCCACAAGGGTGCTTGCTCAGTCCCCTCCTGTACTCCCTGTTCACCCACGACTGCATGGCCATGCACGCCTCCAACTCAATCATCAAGTTTGCAGACGACACAACAGTAGTGGGCTTGATTACCAACAGCGACTAGACAGCCTACAGGGAGGAGATGAGGGCACTCGGAGTGTGGTGTCAGGAAAACAACCTCTCAGTTAACGTCACAAAACAAAGGAGATGATCCTGAGATTCAGGAAACAAGCAGAGGGAGCAACTCCCTATCCACATCAAATAGACAGCAGTGGAGAAAGTGGAAAGTTAAGTTCCTCGATGTACACATCAACGACAAACTGAAATGGTCCACCCACACAGACAGTGTGGTGAAGAAGRCGCAAATGTGGCTTGTCACCCAAAACCCTGACTAACTTTTACACATCCACAATCGAGAGCATCCTGTCGGACTGTATCACAGCCTGGTACGGCAACTGCTCCGCCCTCAACCGCAAGGCTCTCCAGAGGATAACGCATCAACGGGGGAAAACTACCTGCCCTCAATGGCAACTATAGCACCCGATATCACAGGAAGGCAAAAAAGATCATCAAAGACAACAACCACCCAATCCACTGCCCGTTCACACCGCTATCATCAAGAAGGCGAGGTCAGTACATGTGCATCAAAGCTGGGACCGAGCGACTGAAGAACAACTCTATCTCAAGGCCATCAGACTGCTAAACAGCAATCACTAACTCAGAGAGGCCGCTGACTACATGGAGACCCAATCACTAGTCACTTTAAACAATGACACTGTAAATAGTGCCACTTTAATAATGTTTACATATCTTACATTACTAATATCATATATCAACTGTATTTTATAGCATCTATTGCACCTTGCCTATGCCGCTCGGCCATCACTCATCCATATATTTATATGTACATATTCTCATTCACCCCTTTTAGATTTGTGTGCATTAGGTAGTTGTTGGGGAACTGTTAGATTACTTGTTAGATATTACTGCACTGTTGGAACCAGAAGCTCAAGCATTTCGCTACACTCGCAGTAACGTCTGCAAACCATGTGTATGTGACAAATACCATTTTATTTTGATTTGATTTGCTGGCGACCTGGGATCAAAGCCCAGTTGGTCACTATGCTGATTCTGATCAGTCAGGAAAAAGTAAATGCTCTTGTTAGCTACTGTAACCCTTTGATGTAATTCAATCACTTAGGTCTATAAACAAAACTCATTGATGCAGCACGTTGACCAAGGGCTAAGAGGTGGTTAAGCAAGTGATTAGGCCAACCAGATGACCTGAACCTTCTTAAGTTGCTACAAGATACACCAATATTGATTGGACAACGTTAATGAGTGACTAAAGGTTCTCCAATTAGCAAACAACTCCCAATGTGAAAAGCATTTGATATTATCGTTAAATGTTCCTTGTGCAATGTCAAACTTCTAGAAGTCTATGTCAATCATTGTGAATAAGAGGACATGTATAYGTTTACCCTGACAAATCACATTGTCATGACAACCTCAGTGAAGGTGACAAATTCCCTCCTTATGTAACATGCTATGGAACAAAAATGATTGATGTCAGCTGATGTCATGAGTAATTGTGATATTCAACTGTAATCTATCATTCTGGTTTTCATTCCTTGTTTGAATGTTAAATGTAAAATACCAATTTCTGTCCAGCAGATGTGATGAAAAATATGTCCATGTAGTGAGTGTGATGGGAAATGTATGGATGTACGGGTGAGACGACCTGAGTCATTTGTTTACCCTTATAGAGGTATTTGTGCTTCTGACACTTATTGTAGGCCAATGGCTTAGTTTCAGTGTGAGGGCATGCTCCAGTAGGCTGTCCTAATATGGACACCATACACATGTCCCTTTAGCTGCTCCTGTTGACTAGATATCATTAAAGGTGTAGTTCTGAATTTTTTAACTTGATGTGAGATACTGTAGTTCCTCACCCTAAAAGTAGTCTAAGGGTGTAACGGTTTTCTTCCAGGGGTGAAGGAGAGGACCAAARTGCAGCGCGGCTAGTGTTAAACATGTTTAATGAAGAACAAGTGAAACACTACAAACAACAATACAAAATAACAAATGTGCAAAAACCGAGACAGACCTATCTGGTGCAGACAATCACAGAGACAGGAAACAAACACCCACAAAATCCCAACACAAAACAAGCCTCCTATATATGATTCTCAATCAGGGACAACGATTACCATCTGCCTCTGATTGAGAACCATATTAGGCTGGACATAGAAACAGACAAACTAGACACACAACATAGAATTCCCACCCAGCTCACGTCCTGACCAACACTAAACAAGCAAAACACATAATAACTCTGGTCAGGACGTTACAAAGGGCCAGGACAAAGTTTAATCCACGGTTCAGTTTTCTTTAATCAGCCATTAGAAACTTCAGCTAACTTAGCCACCGATAGCAAAAAAATCTATGGAATTGATGGTGGCATGTGAGCAAAAAAAAGACATCAAAATCACCTGATATCCACTCCATAGTTGGTTTTATGTTATTTGGTATTGGAGATTCTAATCTGACATATGGAGTTATTTTAAAATGGTCATACCATGTATCATTTAGCAATTTGGGACSCCTTTAGGTATCAAAAAAATKTATTCAATAATCTTTTTAAATAAAATATTGAATTTGACCTTTAGTACTATAGTCCGTAGAAACACGTTGAATAACACATTTATAAATGTCAAAAAAGACTGTCACAAAAAAATATTTWAAAAAATAAGGTTTTGAAGTGTTTGTCCTATATCTAAGAGATGACAAACACCGCTCTAGCTCTGCCACCTTTCACTGCAGATACGGAAGTGCGACTTCTGCAGATGTGGGGGATTCAGATGCATCCAATGCAAAAAAAGAAGAAGATATCTCTATCTTAAACTGACAGATTTTGATGGGTTTTTGTATTATGTTAATTAGATTGACACATATGTCATGATTTGCCAGTCCTGAGATGTAGAATAGGGGTGCCGGCTAGGCAAAGGTCTGAAGACCCCCCCCCCCCCTCTCCTGGGGCTGTAGGCCAGTTTTATGATGGTCGCAAATACCTGTCCTTGCCAAGCAGTATGGAGAGAGAGACCTTAGTAGAACAAAGGATATTCTTCCGCCAAAACTCCTACATCCACAAAACTGGAGAATTAAACAATATTTMAATTTTTTAGATTATGGAAATGGTCAGTGGAGACTAAAAGAACCCTCATGTCGAATTTATTTTTATGTTGTGACATCATGAAAGACGGTAGAACAACATAACTGTATCTCTGTTTGTCTACACTTTCAATTATGAGGTTTGCATCTGAATGTTGTATAAAATGAATGAAAGTACAGAATACTTTTGAAAAGATGGAAATATGACTTTAGTCTTCTAAATGAGAATATTGTTTTTTATGTATARTTTATCCAGTCAGTAACCACGGCCCCATGAGCACAGACATTACATCGGCATCATGGAACACCCCCTTTTCCCAGAAGTGGGTAAAACCCACTTCTGACTAAATGTACATTAGACAAGTTATGTGCAGCGCCAGCTGAATACGTTACAAATGGTTAAGAAATCTACCACGCTATAGACCAAGCAGACTAAGGYGTGAGCCGAATGTTGCAAAATTGTTTAAAACTACAACTCTACCAAAGGACAAGACCAGAGAATGCTGGTCCCCACGTTGAAATGGTTCCTGTTACCACTCTGTAGACAAAACAAACTGAGGTGTAAGCCGAATGTTGCAAAATTGTTTTAAACTCTGAAACTATCGATCACTACAGAAGAAGCAAATCCTAGACGTCGCGTTATCAGTCTGCAGCTGAAAACGTACGTAGCCTAGGACGAGAACACTGACAACCTCTGAAGCATTCTAACAAGATCAACTCTAAGAACTACTGTACAGGGTACGTCGAAGTATCCATTCTTACCACGACCAAGAGCTCTTCCTAAGGACATGGTGATCTCTGGTGGCCGAACCAGAGTCGTGCACCCAACCTCTTCGTGACCAAAGGATTTGGACGATCAAGGACAGCTCTATTGTGAATATATAAATTACATTTCTTTTTCCAAATGAGYGGTTATTAGAGTGCTTAAGATTTTGTTTATTTCGTGAGCGTAGCTTCCCAATGTCCGATAGAGTAACTCCTTTGTCTCCCTTCCTCCCCCCTCCTCTCTCTGAATTCGCCACCGTGTTATAACCAAACTGTCCTGTTTTGTTAGTCTCCTAGAGACTATTTATTTACTGTATAATGTTCGTGTGTATTTGTGTATTCTGTAATTGTTGAATTAGTTAGTACATCAATAATTGAGCCAATTTGTGTACTGCTGATTCATCAATAAATTGGGGTTCGTGCAGACTACAAGAAATTACGATGTTCAGAATGACTGATGAGGTAATAATACATTAATAAGTGACTGTAATCGATAAGACATGAAAATATCTGAAGAGAGCTAAATTCGGGAAATAGTAACTCTTTAAACAAAAWTTTCCCGTGGTGCCCCGACTTCCTAGTTAATTAATGTTTACATTATTAGTTTAACCTTTTCACGTGAGTTCCAAATATCTCTAATGGTTGCCCCAGCGTGAGTTGTTTAATGCAAAGGATGTCAGAAGGCACTCACTATTCCAAAATATGATTATTACGCAACAGGACAGTTAATACGCGCTGCCTACTAAATATCTATAGGCTATGTTTCAACTTGTCAATTTCAAATTATTTTGTAACAAGTTGTATTTTCTAACAGTTCGAATTGAGGTGTATTCCGCCTCATTAATTCACATTCAGCGTTGTGGACAATTTATGCTTGAGGCTTTACTGAGTCGGATAAACTTCTCTCTTCAAGGAGAGCCCACCACACTTCATTCATGTTTGTGCAGATCAAGAATGCATATATTTGCGCGGTCTTGCAAGAATTTGAACATTTTCTTGCTGCCTCTCGCTTTGCCGCTTTGCCTTCCAAATAATAACTTTGGACATGTGTGCATTCTTATCAAAGTAAGTTCCTTATTTTCTGTATATCGTGTTGTTGTTTCTACTGTAGGGACATACAGTATGTATATATATACAGTGGGGAGAACAAGTATTTGATACACTGCCGATTTTGCAGGTTTTCCTACTTACAAAGCATGTAGAGGTCTGTAATTTTTATCATAGGTACACTTCAACTGTGAGAGACGGAATCTAAAACAAAAATCCAGAAAATCACAGTGTATGATTTTTAAATAATTAATTTGCATTTTATTGCATGACATAAGTATTTGATCACCTACCAACCAGTAAGAATTCCGTCTCTGCACAGACCTTTAGTTTTTCTTTAGAAGCCCTCCTGTTTCCACTCATTACCTGTAGTTAACTGCACCTGTCTTGAACTCGTTTACCTGTATAAAGACACCTGTCCACACACTCAATCAAACAGATTCCAAACTCTCCACAATGGCCAACAGAGAGCTGTGTAAGGACATGCGGGATAAAATTGGTAGACCTGCACAAGGCTGGGATCGGAGTCTACAGGACAATAGGGCAGCAGCTTGGTGAGAAGGAAAACAACTGTTGGCGCCAATTATTAGAAAATGGAAGAAGTTCAGATGACGGTCAATCACCTGGTCCTGGGGGCTCCATGCAAGATTTCACCTCGTGGGGCATCAATGATCATGAGGAAGGTGAGGGATCAGCCCAGAAACTACACGGCAGGACCTGGTCAATGACCTGAAGAGAGCTGGGACCACAGTCTCAAAGAATACCCATTAGTAACACACTACGCCGTCATGGATTAAAATCCTGCAGCGCCGCAAGGTCCCCCTGCTTAAGCCAGGGGCATGTCCAGGCTGTTTGAAGTTTGCCAATGACCATCTGGATGATCCAGAGGAGGAATGGGAGAAGGTCATGTGGTCTGATGAGACAAAATTAGAGCTTTTTGGTCTAACTCCACTCGCCGTGTTTGGAGGAAGAAGAAGCTATGAAGTACAACCCACGAACACCACCAACCGTGAAGCATGGAGGGGTGGCAAACATCATTCTTTGGGGATGCTTTTTCTGCAAAGGGGACAGGACGACTGCACCGTATTGAGGGGAGGTGGATGGGCCATTTATCGGCGCGATCGTGCCAAACAACCCCTTCCCTCAGTAAGAAGCATTGAAGATGGGTCGTGGCTGGGTCCTTCCCGCATGACAACGACACGAAGCCACACACGCCATGGCAATCTAAGGAGTGGCTCCGTAAGAAGCCTCTCAAGGTCCTGGAGTGGCTAGCCAGTCTCCAGACCTGAACCCAATAGAAAATCTTTGGAGGAGCTGAAAGTCCGTATTGCCCAGCGACAGCCCCGAAACCTGAGGATCTGGAGAAGATCTGTAGGAGGAGTGGGCCAAAATCCCTGCTGCAGTGTGTGCAAACCTAGTCAAGAACTACAGGAAACGTATGATCTCTGTAATTGCAAACAAAGGTTTCTGGTACCAAATATTAAGTTCTGCTTTTCTGATGTATCAAATACTTATGTCATGCAATAAAATGCAAATTAATTACTTAAAAATCATACAATGTGATTTTCTGGATTTTTGTTTTAGATTCCGTCTCTCATAGTTGAAGTGTACCTATGATAAAAATTACAGACCTCTACATGCTTTGTAAGTAGGAAAACCTGCAAAATCGGCAGTGTATCAAATACTTGTTCTCCCCACTGTATATGTATGTATTTATGTAGCATAATGTATTTACAGTTTTATTCACAAGTACTGGTGACATATAATGCATTCCAATAATTGCATATATTGTAATTGACACCTATGATGTGTGTAAAATACTTTTTTGAAGGTTATACTGATTTTAATTAGCTAAGCTATTTGCCAGCTACGTGTGGAGCCATGTTTGTTGACATTATACAATGCTTTCTGGGTGTCACGTACTCTGTCAGACTAAAGATGTTATAATGAGGTGAAGGAATGGTTCACTCATCTTTCGGGTAAACTTCTGGAAGTGAATGAAGGAAAGTGGATGATCGTAGACGACACACCCCCTTCAACATGCGTACTATAAACAGCCCAAACTCATCTTGTCTCCTCTTATTATCTTTGGTTGATGCGATCCGGTGACACAAACTACCCGTCGTCGAGTTACTTTAGAATTCTAGAAATGTTTTCGTCAATTATTTCGAGCAATGGTGATGTGATTAATTATAAATAGTAATTGCTATTAGCTAATTCATATTGTAGTGTCTGTCAGCCGAGAGTTATAAACATATGACCGTTTGTGTTACATCAATCTTTCCTCAGTTAGCGCTAGGATGAATATAGCCTACATTTTCCGGTTTGGATGGTTGTGGTTCGCTGTAGCTACTTCTGTGAATGTCTGAACATTCCATTCACAAATAAACTGGTCAYATTCTGGACATAACTTTGTAAGGACCGTGTTTGTGCAAAATGTTATTGTGAAAAAAAAGTGTTGCCAGCTCAAATGCTGATTGTTGCGTCAATCGGAAATGGACGTTCTAAATAAGCATTCTTATCAAGCGTTCTAATCACACCGGTTTGATTGTATGCAACAGGGACCACTATAGAATGATAACACCCGTTGGTACGTGTGAAAAGGTTTATCACGTAATAATTACACATAGAGAATTGATTTGATAATATAACAGTCTTCACTTTAATGATAGTCACGTCATGACACATCGGTACTTCAATCCACTCTAGGGGGTTAAATGTAATTTGGCCTTCAAACGAACATGCTCACCTATCACCTACATAGATTTGTATGTTTTTTTTACCCCAATTGGTAGTTACAGTTTTGTCTCATCGCTGCAACTCCCATACGGACTCGGAAAGTGGAAAGTAGAGCGCCATGCATCCTCTGAAACACGACCCTGCCAAGCCGCACTGATCTTGACACACTGCTCGCTTAACCCGGAAGCCAGGTGCACCAATGTGTCGGAGGTATCACGTCTTTCAGGGTGATGAATCATCTAACATCAAGTTGTAAAAGAGTGAAATACTCCTTTAAGAACTTAATAATGCATTCACAACTGTTGTGAAGTGACTAAACTGTAATTTATCGAATCAAACTAATTATGTTTAATTGTTACTCGATTAAATTAATCATGTGACAATTATCTCATTACGAATTTGGGGCACCAYGGGAAAAGTTGTTAAACAAGTTACTATTTCCCGACTTAAACTCTAAAGATATATAGATATCTCTTACATCAATAACAGTCACTTATTAGTCATTATCACCTCATCAGTCTCATTCTGAATGTCGCATAATCCTTGATATCTGCAAGAACCCTAACCCTTTTGTATATTCAGTACTACACAAATTGATTTAATCATTTATTTATTGACTAACTAAATAATAACTTAGAATAGCCATACACACTTACAWGRGATAAAAGTCCCTAGTGGACTGACATGATATGACAACTTGTTACACAATGGAAAGGGGGTGAGGAAAGATAAAGAGAGGGAGAGACAAAGAGAGTTATTTTATCGTACATACTTTTTGAAACTATGCTCACAGTAACCAGAATACCTAGCACCCTAACCACCGCTCATTTGGATTTGAAAAGCAATATATATTTACGCTTAGATGTATTTCTCTGTCATCTCTCTGTTGAAACCAATTGATCCGTCAATGGGTAGTGGCTCGATGTAAGGCTCTGGTTGTCCACCAGAGGTCACAATGTGCTTCTTAGCTGCAGTATCTATCATTAGAATAGATACTGCAGATGTACCAACGGTTGTATCAAAGGAGATTGTCTTCCTTCCCAACTCGTGTCTTTAGTCAAAGTTCTATGACCACTTTTTCATGCACAGCTGATAATGTCACCCTATGATTGTGTTATGTATGGGTTATGAATATGTTCTTATGTAGTTACGCTACAAATTTAGTCCATAACGACTTTGGATGAACTTAAAGACATGCTCTGGTACTTTGGTGATAAGTAAGAATCTTTTAAACCTGCTATGGGCTGGATGTGTCAATGTGTTGCTCATAAAGGGGCGGCAGGGTAGCCTAGTGGTTAGAGTGTTGGACTAGCAACCGAAAGGTTCTTAACTGACTAGCCTAGTTAAATAAAGGTTAAATAAARTCAGTGCTCTCACTCTACTGTGTGTGCCTCTTGCTAGCTGTCCCTCAAATGGCGAGRGGTTGAAGCTTATTGGCTGAAACTCAAATTGCTAGTGAGCTGGCAAACATGGGGGTAAATGTAAGGAAAATGGCACCGCACATGTTCTAGAAAACAGTCGCTAAACAATAGATGTTTGCCTTGTCAGCTCGGGGATTTGATCTAGCAACCTCCTGTTTCTGGCCCAACCCTCTAACCACTAGCCTACCTGCTGCCCCAGTGGTGCACACAGCTGCATATTTGTGACGTAGTACGCATTTTTCAGGGACCACTTTTGCAAAGGTTCTATCTTCACACTTAGTGATGGTAATGACTGAGGAAAGCATGCAGATCTAGCAATATAGATATTTCGGAGTCTAAAATTAAAAAATGTAATATAGAAGCTGTCTCTATCACTGCCCAGTGGGTTTCCTCTCATCTCAGACCTCTTGACTTCTTTTCCCCATCTGAGAAACACACACACACAGGCAATCACGCACACATGCACACACATTCAAAGGCTCAGACATAAAACAGAGACAACCAACACCGACACCAATACCGATACACACAACAGTTTTTTCTTTCTTGTCTTCTTGATGTGTGATATCTTTAGCTCTCGTGGAAAAGGGTTCAGGTTCCACTTAGGCTGTGATAGGCATCTCCGAACCCTGGTTCTCTTTGTAATAGAGCTGTGTCTGTTTCTGTCATCCCCATCCAATACAGCATCCTCTTTAATGACATATAGCCCACAACAATCAATTTCTCATTCATTACCCATAGAGACACAGAGGTGATAGCGTGCATTTCCCTCAAACATGTTTTTGAATTACTTTTCAAAAAATCATATTCCCAGAAGGAAGAATGGATCATCAGAAGTTGAACATGACAATGTGTATTGCTATATCATCGTATTGGCGAGGACAAAAAATACCTAAAGGTTCAATGTAACAGCCTAGTTAAATATTGTGCGGGGGGTGGTGGAGTCATCACTGGCCTCAGGCTGGAGGAACGCAGTGTCTGCGCTGGTAGAAATGAGAGCCATGGAAAATCTGCTCAAACTTTTATAAAACACAACTTATAGGACCCCCTCTATGGCTAGTCATACTGCTCTCTCACATTCGTTGCTCCACAGAGTCCCTTTTGCCCTTGATAAACCAAAATTGACAGAGGCTAGGTATAAAGCAGTCGTATTATTACATTTTCGCCATAACACATCTATTTTTCACTCTTTTCTATTACTTTGACAGGCCCGTCACGCTAAAGTAAATTAGCCCAGTATAACCCCTCAACCCCTGGACCGTTTCTCAAAGTCACCTTTTCTTCCGGTGTGGTGCTATTAAGCATTTACTTTCAGGTGTTAGGCGACTTCTAGTCGCACCTCGGYCCCATAAGGACGTAACAAATCCCTCCTGAGTTTTCATACACAAGGAAAAAATGAAAAGAGAGGTTGCCTGGTGAAAAATATGAGTCGGGATTACTTGGGAGAATTCTAAAGGACAAGTTTAACAGATACCCAAGCGTAATATTAACAGTGATAAGTTAATACAGAGGCACACAAAGACACACGCCAAAAGCGCCAAGGCACAGAGTCAACAACCCTGTACTTTTCTAAAAGGAAAACTTTGTCCAGCAACTTCCTTTATTCCTCCAAAGAGGATGTAGTGTTAGAGCATAGAAAGTCACAATCAACAATTTTGTCTAAAACAACAAGCATTTTGAAGATGTGAAATGTATGGATGGAATACAGCATGGCAATAAAAGAGAAGAATGCTCACCATGGTGCAATGTAGGCCCAGTGTGTCTTGCAGCAAAAATAGGCTAAAGCACTGATTGAATGGAAAATTACTAGTCAGCATTCCATAAATCCTGAATCAAGTTTGTGTGTGTGTGTGTGTGTGTGTGCGCGTGCGTGTGTATACTTACTATCTTCTAAGTCCATTAAAGCAAAAGACAGACAGGTAGGCAGAGATGATTGTCATTTCTACACAGGTAGAGAGAACAAGGAGAGATACTTTACCCTCTAGCGATATACTTTACATTACCTTATAGGATATCCCATTTTTCTTTACATTCAAAACGCCAGTAAGATTAAACCCAAAAAATGAATTTGAATATTTCATATTTGCTTTCATTTTTGTACATTTTTGTAACTCTTTCAAAKTTAAAGCCACTCTCCCTTCTCTCCTTCCAAAGCCTCCGCAAATGGGTATTTTGATGAATTATGAAGGGAGCGCCTGCCTGATTAACAGGCAAGTTTGCACTCCCTCACGCTCGGAAGCACACACACACTTCTCTAGGCGTTGCCTCAGTATGTCTCACTGATGCCCTCTACATCACACAGATATACCTTAAACCTCTTAACACTACCCCCCCCCCCACACCCATTTGAATCCAACAGCAGGAGAGAAATGTACCTGTATGTGATGTCACATTGTTAGTGGCCCCGTGTTGCAGATGCTGCTTGCAATCCCCTCTGCCCCACACACACCCTTCACTCTTCCAGGTCAGTCTCCCTTAAGCAGCCCCGTAGCAGACTAAAAAACTAGGGCTTTCAGTTGCGCTGCTTCGCTGCTGTGGAACGCATTTCCAGACACTATTAGGGCTGCAGAGTCTCTGTCCTCGTATTAAGGTACAGCTCAAGACCATGCTGTTCAGAAAAGGACCTCTGCTAATACTGATCTCAAGTCGTCCGGATCTGATGACCCCTGTATATTGTGCCTATAGAAAGTCTACATCCCCTTGAACTTTTTTCTAATTTTGTTGCGTTAGAAAGTGGGATTGAAATAGATTTCATTGTAATTTTATGTCATTCATCTAAAATGCTCCATAATGTCAAATTGAAAATAATATTCTACACATTTTTACAAATTAATAAMAWWWWTWGAACTAAAATATAGTCATTGCATAAGTGTATTTTTTATTTCACCTTTATAAGTACTCACTCCCTTTGTTATTAAGGCAAGTCTAAAATAGTTCAGAAGTAAAATTTGGTTTAACAAATTACAGAAAAAGTTATATGGACTCACTCTGTGTGAAATAATATGGGTTGACATGATTTCTGAATGACTACCCCTCAGTGGTGTAAAATACTTAAGTAAAAATACCTGCAAGTAATACTTAAGTMGTTTTTGGAGGTATCTGTACATTACTTTATTATTTTTGGCAACTTTTACTTTTACTTCACTACATTCCTAAAGAAAATTATGTACTTTTTACACCATACATTTTCCCTGACACCCAAAAGTACTTGTAACATTTTGAATGCTTAGCAGAACAGAAAAATTGTCAAATTCACACACATCAAGAGAACATCCGTGGTCATCACTACAGCCTCTGATCTGGCAGACTCACTGAACACACACGCTTCGTTTGTAAATCATGTCTGAGTGTTGGAGTGTGCCGTTGGCTATCCGTCAATTTAAAAAAACAAGAATAAGGATTCAGTCTGGTWTGCTTAATACAAGGARTTTTACTGTTGATACTTAAGTATATTTGAGCAATTACAATTACTTTTGATACTTAAGTCTATTTAAAACCAAATACTTTTAGACTTTTAAWTAAGTAAGATTTTACTGGGTGACTTTCACTTTTACTAAAGACCAGGGAGCTTTTTGAAAACCTCATAAAGAAGGGCAGTGAATAATAGATGGGTAACAATAACAAATCCTACAAAATATCTTTAACCCCCAAAGGTTGATGTCCGTGCCCCCRTGGAAATCTAATTRGCATAATAAAACAATCCCCATACAAMTCCATCAGTTTAAGCTAGAGATACCTGTTTGGAATAATTGGATGCATCTCAATCCACCACATCCACCTATGTAACACTTTCGCATCTGCGGTGAAAGGTGACAGAGCTAGAGCGGTGTTTGTCAGACCATGTGACATCCTGTAAATTGGTATTCTCACAAAATTGTCTGTAGCGTCCGAACGGTTTGTAAATATTATGACCACTGTAGTGGAAATTTCAGTACTGAGAGACACCTGGACAATTATTCAAACAATCATCTTTATTCATCATCGATGAATTATTTTAATAATGAAAACGTCGACCTCACACTCTAAGTTGTGTTGCCGAGAGCTTTCCTAACAATGAAAAACAGACATCTTATATAGGACACTAAGAATGTTTAGTTCCACCCCACTCAGGCAGATCAAAAAGCATCATAAGCCACTTTGGGTTCATCCTGTCGTTAACAGCACATGGTGTTGGTCTAACCCCCAATCCTGGCTTAATTTCCCTGATGCCAGGATGTCTAGGACCCTTCGTTCCAGTCCATCTCTATCCCAGTTACAACCACCTCACATCCTGTCCATGGAATACATCTCCCCAGTTACAAACTGATCACAGAATGGAATGTGGCTGTAAAGTTTTATAGCCCTCTAGTAAAACCCATTTCCTCAATGCACAGACTATCTGCAGGAAGCTAGAGTTGACACCATAAGAACCCAGCCTTACTCTTAGTTAAATATATAATTGTTTACCATTAATATCAATCAAATCAGGTAAGTTTGTAATTTTTCCCTGACACCACTCTATTGGAAGATGAGACTCTCACGAACACGATGGTGTTCTCCATTCTGCGGCCCTCACAAGTGTCTTGGGACTCGTCTGAAGTTGGTACAGCCGATCTGCCATCTTCTGTCTGTAGCAGTTTGTCTCTAAACAGTTTGGGCTACACACTAATATGACCCCTCAGTGCAAAGGTGAGACTCTCACACACACGTACATATCACAGGCCTCACAAGCCTCGTCTGAAGGTCCCCAGTACCAGTAGAAAACATTTATGGAATTACAGTATACAGTACAGTATATGGAGACTGTTTAGAGACAAAAATAAAGGGTTAAATACATGTCAATTATTTTTGAAATGTTTTTTGATGTTCCCATTTCGCTCAGATATAGGATAGACACTTTTATGTGGGGGGGGGGACTATCTGTTGTTTCATGTAATTAATATTTTATTCAATGAGTTTGTATGGGCTAATAGCAGCAAGGCCAAATACAATTTTTCATAAAATACTTTTTTGAAATATAATTTTTTATACTGCAAGGGGTCTTAAAATTCAAACTCAAATAGCAAAATGATCCTTGGTATGACCTTCTCCCCGGCTTAGACAGGGCTTAATAACTATGCTGTGAGGATATATTTAACCACCCAGACACATCAAACATGCAGTCGTCCTTCTGAACTGAGCTGCAGGACAGGAAGGAAACTGCTTAGGTATGTCACCATGAGCCCATTGGTGATTTTAAAACAGCTACAGAGTTCAACGGCTGTGATGGGAGAAAACTGAGAATGGATCAACAACATTGTAGTGACAATAATAATTAGAAACATTGTGAGGAGACTCCTAGTGATGGGTCGTTCTCGAGCCGTTCATTTGGCTCCCTGAATTGCATACTTCTACTACTGCTTTTTGAGCTTCAAACAATGATTATCTGCAAATAAGTTAAAGAATTTTCACGGAAGAAACAATAACAGTGGGGAGAGCACGTCATTTTGATCAAAGCAAATTTAGATGGCCAGGTTCATCTTTTTACGTGCATGCAACAATCTGACATGGTAGCCTACTTTTGTGGCTTTACATTACACATGTGCAAGTTTTTCATGGTTATAGGTTGATTTTCAAGCATTTTGAATGAAGAGACGGTTTTTATCAAAATTATAGTCTCTTTTACGTGACGGAGCCAAATGATGCGGCTCATCGGAAAGACCCGGAATGCCCATCACTAGAGACTACCTAAGCCATTAAACTGGAACAACCAGTCCAGTAATGGCTGAAAAAAAATCTAACTGAGTTGGATGAGTTCAGAAAAATGTATGGTATATTTTTGTTTTTCTTGTGTTTTTAGCATTAGATTAATCAAAATCATTCAAAAAACACAGATATTAAAAAAAGTTTTTAAAAATCTACCTGCGAGAGCATGCTGGGAAATATGATGATGACAATAATTATGGTACGATTTGCCTTTTATTAGCGGTACGCACCCCAGTGACAAACCCGTTAGTTTCCTTTTAGTTCAAAATGTTCATTGACCTTATGGTGGAACATTAAAATCATGTTTGTACCCTGAAACAGAAAGGCATCTAACACTTCTAACTCTTTTTTTGAGACTGAGAGTGTGATGACTATACCTTATACTCAAAATATGAGGTACAAAAATGTACCATTATACTCTTTATCCACAGATGTACCCTAAAAGTAGCAAACAGTACGCTGTGAGATTATGGTATATTATGTGTATTTTGATCTTTTTGTACCCCAGGGAACAATACGTACCCTTATTTCTAAGAGTGTAGTGTCACTGTGACCTGCCACATGTGTCAAGAACCAAAGTGGTAATTACAAGTAATTACCACAGTTCTGTTTGCAGGAGAGATGAGGCAGAAACATGTGATATGAAGTGTTGTTTACACATCCGTAAAGCGGCTTCTTGTATCACTGTCCCTGTTTCGTTAAATGTCAAACTATTTTGAGGCAGAGACGCAGTATAAATATTGACAAATCTGATCTGAGAGCGAGCGGATGAGATGGGAATCGTTAATGTGTATTATACATTGTTGTGTTTGCTCATCAACAATGTACAAACAGGGAGAGGAGCTGCAGATGGAGATGGATAAAAAGAGGGAGGTAGCATTGAGCTCTAGTTATGGTCAAGAATATAGGCCAAGAGCTTATAGACCTTGTTTAGTCCTTGTAAGTAAAAATATATATTCAATCACTTGCGATCTGAAATGTGCTTTGTATCCCTATCAAGTATCCACATTGTGATGAGGAGGCTTATTATCATGACTCATGTCGGGTTGCATTGAACCTCAATTTTGTAAGCAAAAATGTTGAGTCTTCCGGCAAACATTTTCAGTGACTCTACTGAGTTATGACAAAAAAAACGATAAAAAAAATGTAATGGAGATTCTTTTGTGAGCATGCTTTTGAGTTCAGGACTAGGTTTTTTAATCTGTGTATGTATATCAATGGCTCTATGTGGGCCTGGTGACTTTTCATCTTAAACATTCGCTAACTGTAGGAGTCTTAGAAGACAATCTGCTTTACATATTAGTTGTTTACAGGCTGAGCACTCTAGTGGAGATACAGGAGCTCAAAGTGTGGAAAGAGGAGATATGTGGAGACAAGATAAGAGGATCGATACTGGTATGCAGCAGAGGCCACAGACAAGAGAGCTGTGTGTGTTGTGTGTGTGTGGTGTGTGTGTGTGTGTGTGTGTGTGTGTGTGTGTGTGTGTGTGTGTGTGTGTGTGTGGTGTGTGTGTGTGTGTGTGTGTGTGTGTGTGTGTGTGTGTGTGTGTGTGTGTGTGTGTGTGTGTGTGTGTTGTTTTTGTGTGTAGTCTGTGTGTGTGCATACGTGTCCTTGTGGTTTGCATGTGCCCGAGTGCGTACGTCTGTGTGTTTGTGTGTGTGACAGAGGGATACAGTATGGCACTTTCTAAGCAGTAGGATCAGATTTGGGATTTTAGTTGTTGTTTGTAACCAACAATCTCGCCAGGGTTTCTGCAGACACATTTTGAAATAAAATGCTGCCACACTGTTGGTAAGTTGGGCCACGGTATTCACTTCACATTATCATTCTGWTAAATGATTCCATCAATGTTGAATTTGCGCGGCAGTGTCACAATCTGTGGAGATTAAGCTCATGCTTAAAAAAAATTGTATCGCTAGAGCGGTCTCTACAATGACGTAACACAGAGAATGGTAAATATCACTGACCCTCCCCGCCCCCTCAGCCTAGAAATAGCTGTGTCTGATACTGTTGTCCATGTCTGTTTTTTGTGACATTTATAAATGTTTCATCGGTGCAATATAAAACATTACAGATGCCACCCTCATGAATCATTTGTGTTATGGATCATCGCTTCCGAGTCAAACCCTAGCAACTCCATAGCTCTAACAGGAAGTAAGAAACTCTCAGTCCCAGGTTGCTTCCCAAATGGTACCCTATTCCCTATATGTTGCATTACTTTTGACCAGAGCCAGTTAACATTTTTTTTCAAGAGAAAATAATCCAGCCTTAGCACGTAAAAATCCACTACAGATCTATACGATACAAACCATTAGTAAGCTAGTAATTCACACATTTATAAACAACTAATTCATAAGGTAATTTATAATTTTTTTATAAATTATCTTTAGAAAGTGTTCATTCCACTTGACTTAATCCACATTTTGTTGTGTTACAGCCTGAATTCAAAATGATTTACATTTGTTATTTTCTCTCACCCATCTACACACAATACCTGATAATGACAAAGTGAAAACTTTTGTTTTGAAATGTTTGCAATTTTTGGGAAAATGAAAGATACAGAAATATCTCATTTACATAAGTAGTCACACTCCTGAGTCAATACTTTGTGGCAGCACCTTWGGCAGCAATTACAGCTGTGAGTGTCTAGAGCTTTCCACACTTGCCCATTATTCTTWAAAAAAWTATTTTCTTTCAAATTRGTTGTTGATCATTGCTAGATAACCAATTTCAAGTAGATTTAAGTCAAAACTGSAACTCGGCCACCAAAGAACATTGATTACCTGCCCTTTATATGTCACTCCCTTTGGTTTCTTCCCCAGTCGTCATTGTTTCTGTTTCAGTTTCATGTCTATGCGTTGTTCCTGTTTTTTGTTTTGTATTATGTTTTTATTTATTAAATGACTCACTCCCTGAACTTGCTTCCTGACTCCCAGCAATCCCAGCAATCCCAGCACACGTTTTCTTAATGCAGCCATTAATGTGCTTGAAAATATAAAGTGTGCCCCACACTTAAAACATTATATTCAGGGTAAAAGTTAATTGCTTTGCCATATTTTTTGCAGTATCACTTTAGTTCCTCGTTGCAAACAGGATGCATGTTTTGGAATATTTTCATTCTGTACAGGCTTCCTTCTTTTCGCTCTGTAAATTAGGTTAGTATTGTGAARWAACTACAATGTTGTGGATCCATCTTCAGTTTTCTCTTATCACAGCCATTATACACTGTAACTGTTTTAATGTCACCATTGGCCTCATGGGGAAATCCCTGAGCAATTGCCTTCCTCTCTGGCAACTGAATTCGGAAGGACGTCTGTATCTTTGCAGTGACCGGGTGTATTGATACACAATCCAAACTGTCATTAATAATGTAACTTCACCATGCCCAAAGGGATGTATTCAATGTCTGCTTTTTTTTACCCATCTACCAATAGGTGCCCTTTGCGAGGCATTAGAAAACCTCCTTGGTCTTTGTGGTTGAATCTGTGTTTAAAATTATAATTATCTCCTCAAGGTATAGTGTAGAGATGRATGAAGTCTGGTTTTACTCTTTGTGAATTACTTCCCCATGTTTTGATTTACATTTATCGCGGTGAATGGAGAAATGTCTTTATGTCTGTCTGTGTGTATTTAAGGCAGGGTATATTTACTAAAAGGCTTGGTCCCCATGTTCAGGGCCATCTTTCACTGCAAATGGCATTGAACCATGGGAGATGGGGCACAGTCAACTGCAGAAAATCCAGCTGCATTCACAGGAACTTTATCTTTCCTTCCAATTCCGTCTGATCGGTATCAGCCATTCCACGGAGAGTGGGTCCGTGTGGGAAACGTAAAAAGGGAAACGTCCGAGATTCGATTTAAATTGCAGGCCCCAGAACCACATCCCCAATGCAATGCCTTTGTTAYAGTACAAGAATGAGGGCCACTTTACGCACAATTAGGTTTCAATTTGAACACCCATCGCCACTGCCACTAGTTGAACTTTAGGCCCGAAGGCGACGTGTTCACACAAAAACTCTAACTCTTTATTTCCTCCATAGAGTTTTTGACTGAGACCTAGATTAGAATAGTGTTTACAGWGTTGCGTCCMAAATGGCTCCCTATGCCATATAGAGAGTGCACTTTCGACCAGAGYCCCATGGACCCTGATCTAAAGTGGTGCACTATATAGGGAATAGGGTGCCATTTGGGACACAAGCAATGTATTTGCTCTAGTGAAGCAGCACCGTGGCAGACGTGGGTTCAAAAAGTCTTTGTTTTCTTTTAAATACTTAAAATGTGCTTGATTGAGCTTGCCTGACGCAATGGAACTAATGGGGCAGTTATGAAAGTGCAAACCCTGACCATCTGGTACTACAGGCAGGCTTAATCGAACTGTCAAGTGTCAGTGCAGACAACTTTGCTAGCTGCACCTGRGAGGGGTAGCCTGGTGCAGAGCTTGCGGATACAGCTTTTGGCTAAAGCATTTCTAGGSCRACTTGCTCCCTTCAACTAACACATTGTATGTAACCTTATTAATATTATATACTGTACATCYGTGAYAAGTACAAGGGTTTAGTGCACAACGTCTTAGATCGTCTTAGATAGTGCAGAAGATAATTGCTTTCTATGTCTCCGTAAGCTGTACACTGCTGTAAGCAGGATATCTACCATACCTTGCTTATTGTGCMTGGACTTCACTGAGATTACCAAAAAGATTCATTCTGCCAACATTRGTTTCTCATTTATTATGTATTTACCAATCATAAAATTGCCATTAGAAATATATATTATTAACATTTCTTCCCACAGAACCTATAGTTTGCCTTGTTGATCTTGATGAAAAAAATTATGTTTTTCCTATGGCTAAGGTGTTACGGATGTCATGATTGACAAGGAATTGAGCTGTGAAGCATGTTTTATGTATGTGAAGTGAAGGAGCTAACACTAGGATACAGTATCACACATTTTTTCAAACATACGCATTGTAGTACACACCTTCCCCTGGATGTATTAGCTGTTGATAGTGTTTATATAAAATGGCAATTTTAGAGCGTGAAAAGTGATAAATAAAGTATAAATTGATGTGCATCTGTCACGGTTGCTCCCGCTCTTCCCTCCCCCTGCCGCTTGAGGGCGCCAGGTTGCCCTGCATCACGCACTCCTGCCCTCCCTCGTCAAGTGCATCAGCGTTTTGGACTCACCTGAACTCACTTATCACCTGATCATTTCCTCCCCTATATTTGTCAGTTCCCCAGCTCTGTTCCCTGCTGCTGCATTGTATTGTTTTTGTCTTTAGTATTAGTTCGCTGATGCTGTTACTGTCTTGTTCCATGTCCGTTCTTTATTAAATGTTTTACTCCCCTTACCTGTTTCGTCTCTCCAACGTCATCCCATGTGACAGCATCACTTTCAAGTATTCTGTTGATCCTCTTTCTTCAATAAGAGGCAGGCCTTTAGCACTCTAGCAAAACATACATCTCGGCCTAATGTATGTAGACAAACACACACTTTTTATTTTGATCATTTGCGATTTATAGAAGTGTTTCTTTCACATCAGCTCAAGCAGTCCTTTGCAGGTAACCTCAATATATCCTCTTGGAATTGACATAGTCCGCATATTCAGTCTTTTTGGCCTGTTTCTCGGGAAATTAAGTGATTATGAATGAGAGAATTACATTATCTAAAGATTTCTCTCCTGATATGCAAATAAACGAGCATTGGTTTAACTTCCTAAAATGGTGGTCTTTCTTCTGCTTGTCCTCTTCAGCTTCAGCCATTGTAACCWTCTAACTTGCTGGTTGGAAAGCAATTACGACAGCGTCTGCCATCTCATCACAGTGCCCGACCAAATTTAAGACTATTTTTCTATTCCTCTTCCTGAAAAATGTAAGGCATAGAAGCAGAGTTTTTTACTCTTGGCTCTGCAGGCGGTGAAATCTCACCAACACATACCAATGCCAATTGAATAATTCAGTGGGCCGGGACAATGAAACAGAGGATGAAAGATTTATGAAATAACATAACAAGTTTCAATATTTTAGCAATTAGCTGGAGACATATCATCTCTCCGGAGTTGTTCGCGCAGTGGGAGGTCAAATGCATGCTCAGGAGTCCTGCAAGTGATCGGGCTAATGATGTCCTTAAACTTTGATCCATTCAGGAAACAGGCAATAAACAGCTAAGACTTCGCCTTCCATCCCTCAGAGTATTTATAGTAGATGAAAATATGTCCTTCAATAAGGAAAATGCTATTTTATAAGACAAATAGGTGTAAGATTTCTTAAAGAGGCAATCTGCAATTTAAAAGTCCAAACATTTATGTACCAATCACAGATTCACTTTTTAATGTTACAGTATATCTAACACAAGATAGACACATCAAACCTATCACCCATTTACCTGACAAAGTCATCACTGACCAAAAGATTAGCAAATAAAACTCTGAAATTGCATCTGATTGAAGTKTGCAGAAACCTATCAACTTTGCCATCGTCACAGCCATAACTTCCACAAAATCCATTACTATGCTTTTATCAGCAAAGATGGGATGTGCGTTTGAAAAACCATGTGCAGCCATATGACCTTGTGTCCAAATAAAAACACAATTATTCAATGATGTCTGGAATGATTTAAATGGTAATGGTCATTAGAGAAACCACTGAAGTTTGGAATAGCCAGTCCTTTTAGCCCTAGATAAGAACAGTTGCCTATATGGTAATGTGTAAACATTGATGTGAACATCAAGCATTGATATGCCATGAACAACTAATGGATCATGTGTCGTGTGTTTCGCAACAACACCTGCTACAATATCACTAACATTGAGACTTACGTACATGTGCTAGCCTAATGGGCCTGTTGTCCRCTAGCACCTTAAGTATGGTTTACGGGAACACATTTATGTTAGAAGCTGGAGACCCAAATGGCGTTCTTTTGTTATAAAAGTAATATTTATCGAACAAAAATAACATTTATTGTGTAACTGGGAGTCTCGTGAGTGCAAACATCCGAAGATTATCAAAGGTAAGCGATTCTTTTATTGCTTTTCTGACTTTCGTGACCATGCTAATTTGGGGCTAGCTGTTGTAGCATTGATTGATACACTCACAAAGCTTGGATTGCTTTCCCTGCAAAGCATATTTTCAAAATCTGACACGATAGGTGGATTAACAACAAGCTAAGCTGTGTTTTGGTATTATTTCACTTGTGATTGCATGATTATAAATATTTTTAGTAATATTTTTAAATCTGATACATTTGGGAATTTTCTTCTGTCTTTCAGGACCGGAACGAGGCTGTAGTTTTCTGAACATAACGGGCAACCCAAATGGCGTTTTCTGTTGTAAAAGTAATATTTATCGAAAAAAATAACATTTATTGTGTAACTGGGAGTCTCGTGAGTGCAAACATCCGAAGATTATCAAAGGTAAGCGATTCATTTTATTGCTTTTCTGACTTTCGTGACCATGCTAATTTGGGGCTAGCTGTTGTAGCATTGATTGATACACTCACAAAAGCTTGATTGCTTTCCCTGCAAAGCATATTTTCAAAATCTGACACGATAGGTGGATTAACAACAAGCTAAGCTGTGTTTTGGTATATTTCACTTGTGATTGCATGATTTAAATATTTTTAGTAATATTTTTAAATCTGATACATTTGGGAATTTCTTCTGTCTTTCAGGACGCGGAACGAGGCTGTAGTTTTCTGAACATAACGGGCACCCAAATGGCGTTTTCTGTTGTAAAAGTTATTTATCGAAAAAATAACATTTATTGTGTAACTGGGAGTCTCGTGAGGCAAACATCCGAAGATTATCAAAGGTAAGCGATTCATTTTATTGCTTTTCTGACTTTCGTGACCATGCTAATTTGGGGCTAGCTGTTGTAGCATTGATTGATACACTCACAAAAGCTTGTATTGCTTTCGTTGCAAAGCATATTTTCAAAATCTGACACGATAGGTGGATTAACAACCACCTRAGCTGTGTGTTGGTATATTTCACTTGTGATTGTATGATTATAAATATTTTTAGTAATATTTTGCGCCCTGCAATTCAGMGGTTGTTTAGGAAAATGATCCCGTAAMAGGGATCCGTAGCGCAGAGAAGTTAATCTAACTGCATTGTSCGATTTACAGTAGGCTTTACAGCGAAAGCATGCCATGCGATTGTTTGAGGACGGAGCCCCACAACATATATTTCAACCAGCACAGGCTTCATAAAATCACAAATAGCGATTAAATAATCACTTACTTTTGAAAATCTTCCTCTGATTTGCAATCCAAAGGGTCCCAGCTACAATATGCATGGTCTTTTTGTTAGATAAAATCCTTTTTTATATCCCAAAAAAGTCTGTTTAGTTGGTGCCATCGATTTGAGTTCAACATGCAGACAAAGGAATCCAAACAGCTATCGCTAAACTTTGTTAAAACAAATCAAACTACGTTTCTAAGCAATCCTCAGGTACCCTAAAATGTAATTAAACAATAATATTTCATACGGAAAGAAGTATGTTCAATAGAAAAGTAAATTTTGCAAGTGCAAAACTCTTCGTCGCACGCCCACAGACTGATTTTCAACTGACTCCCTGTAGCAAAACTCAAAATTCTTTCTCATTTAGGAAGTAACAAGCCTGAAACCTTGATCAAAGACTGTTGACATCTAGTGAAGCCATAGGAATTGCAATCTGGGAGCTGGAATTGCATAGGACCCATAGCTTTCCATTGTAAGAGCATGGGATCTCAAAAGAAAAAACATTCCGGTTGGTTTTTCTTTGGATTTTCTCCTACCATATCAATTGTGTTATAGTCTCATACATTATTTTAACATTTCTACATTATCAAAGTGTTTTCTATCCAATGGTACCAATTAACTGCATATCCTGGCTTCTGGACCTGAGTAACTGGCAGTTTACTTTGGGCACGTCAGTCAGGCGGAAATTCGGAATAAAGGACTCTAGCCCTAACAAGTTTTAACAAAAAGGAAAAATAAGATATTCGAACACTGTTTGATTTACGTGTAGTAGCAATACGGAGAGGTTGGTTTATGCCCTATGGGGAGAGGGAGCCATGAGAGATTATGTGGGTTGTCAATAATAGTGATATTTGAGGAAGTACTGGAATAGGACATTAAGTCCTCTGTATTCTCCAGTAATACATTTGCAGACGCTATGGTATCGGTTCTAATACAAGGTATTAAGTGCCGTGACCAATTAATTATTATCCGGGGAATTGTGTTGTGCTATCTTAGAAAATAGTTAATAGAAGGTGTGTATTACAGACGGGAGTGAAGAAATCCTAAACACACTGAACACCATCGGGAGAGGTTAGGGAATAATAACTATTGATAGGGCAACAAACAGACCCGTTTCTCCATGTAATATGGATCTAGAGGGTTTTAATAAAGCCATGGAGGCGCTGAAAGAAGCGCACCAGCATTCTAACGATTCGGCTCGAATATGGGAAAAATGTAGCAAACTGGATAAAATCGGACAACATTTCCCTTCTGAGAATGCAAATCAAATAAAGATTTCAGGGAGGCAATTATGACTTTGCACAAAGACATAGAACCAGAAACAAAAGCTCAATATACCAGCATTTTGATGTCAGCATTCTATCAACAAAAAATGCATCACGATAAACCCGGAATGAGTACCAGTACGCTGCCACAGAAAGACTGGGAACGGGAGTGTATTGATATAATTTGCACTTCTGTTTTGATGGCGGGTTTGAACCCTGTGCTCAAAATGGTAATTGCGGGGATAGTGGATGAAATAGAGCAGGATGTGTTGAGAGTGGAATATAATTCCCCTCACTTCGCAGACGTGCAAGGGGTTTAAAGGGCCATAGGGAAAATCACTAACTATAGTTTCAATGGCCAAGATAAGACAAAGAAACGTAGGGGAAGAGCATCAAAGCGTAGGGAGACAGAGTCCTGTTTTAGGTATGGGGCTATTGGTCATTTGAAAAGGGAGTGTAAAGTGGGTATGGAGCCTGCTGTATTCGGAGAAAATGCTGCCAGGCAAGCGTTTGCATCGTTTTCAAAAGAGCAACAACAAATCCTCCGGAAAGTAGCAGGAATGGAACTTTCACCTAGCGTGTATAGTCTCTGTCCGATCGATAAGTGGTTGATAGAGATTACAGTTACTATGTGAAGGAAGACGTATGAGATCATGTCTTACCTAACTTTTTATTAGAGGCCAGGAGAAATTATGGTTTATTATCATATTACCCTCTTCCTGTTCAACCATAAGATGTAAGGATTGGAGAGACAGAGGGGTGCCTAAAGTGGAGAATATATACTTATATACTATAATATATACATTGTCTGAATACAGCTGTGTCGACTCTTTGGGAAGAATTAAACTTGGTTAAGCTTCTCTCGTGTCCGTGAGTTATTTACTCTGAGAAATTAGAACCTAACAACATACTGTGTCTGGTTTCCTTTCCTCTTCTCCTGTGCTTGTTCAAAGTTAATCAATTTGAAAAGATGCGACATGTGAACGCAAGGATTTACATGAACAGAGTTTATGAGATCTGACTCGGCAAGGTCCCATGAGGCCACACAATCTCCCTTTCATCATTTCACCTGTCTGTACCATTTCCCAAGTGATCCCCGCGTTCCAGGCCGACTACATTGCAGGTGTTGCATTGCATCAACCACGTCATTGACTGCACAGTTGGGCATCAGATTGCTATTTCATATGATGTGGTTAGCTGATATGTTAAGTGTTGTGGAATCTGTTATGCACCTGCAATGTAGTCAGTATAGAAAGTAGACCAAGCCTTTACCTTGCTCCAGAGGTGGGATTATGGAGAAGCCACCATTCGTTATGTGCATAGTTTTAAAACTGGTAATGATGTACAGCTTTTAAACAGGCCTCCCAACATTGAAGACAAATTGTGAATTAATTTAGAGTAAAGCTGCCAAAGCCGGGATGTAATATCAGTAAGACATGAGCTTTTGAAGTGGCACCATTGGTCTATTATAGCCTCTCTGACTATTCCTGAAAGCTATGAGAAATACCCTAAAATACCCTAGAAATAACCTATCTTTTTAAGGTTGTCACACTGTTGAATCTGTCAGTATGTGACTGGAGTTTGTCT
Organism: Salvelinus sp. IW2-2015; assembly: GCF_002910315.2. NCBI lineage: Eukaryota > Metazoa > Chordata > Actinopteri > Salmoniformes > Salmonidae > Salvelinus > Salvelinus sp. IW2-2015. Next base: position 27,828,046 of record NC_036867.1, on the reverse strand, counting down.
TTGCCTTACCTCTGCCGGTCTAATTTTGATTGATCAAAATTTGCAAGACTGTAGCAATCTGTCCAATGTCCATCCATGGTAGGGTCATCTTCAGACAGATCCCCTAAGAACGCTAGAGACTCCCCACCTCTTGTGCAGAGTCAGTCTTCCTTTTTATAAGCTCCAAATGTGGTGGCTTGTCCAACTGTTTAGAGTTTCTACAGAACCTTATTGGTGTCATACTGAGCCCAACAAAATGGCATTTTCAACCAATAAATTAAATGTACTCAGAAATCATCTTACAATAACATTAACTATCAAATGTTTAATTGATTTACTGTGCGCCAGTAACTCTTGATTGTCTGCTTTTTTTTTCGGTCCCTCTACTTTTAAGTGAATTGAGGGCACAGCTTAACGCTTTGTCTACCTTAGTCAGTTAGTAATAAGGATGACCTGGTCATTATCAGCCTTAACCTCACCATTGAAACGGCTTTCACTACTTTTGAGAGCACACCCTGAGGGACTGGTGTATGAAAACCACTAGCATTAAGGGAAATGCAAATGAAATAGACTTCCCTCTGACATTTCTACCCTTCGGTTAAGTGCATACATATGCAAGAACACACACACACACCAGACCAGGGATAACTATAGTTTTAACTCTGCTTTGTGGAATGCAACACTTTTTTTCAAGGGGAACATATAGTTACTTTGGAGGTGACTACAACTTCTTGAATAAAGATCCCAAAAAATGGTGGAAGTGACTATTTTCTCAAACTTTTGCATTGGCTGCCTTCAGCAAATGACAGGGCTGTATCTAGGGCTACTGTACATGTTGAAGATAGATTGTGTGTGCTCTATTCATTATATTTATAAGGTAACACTTTATTTGACACATAGTGTCCTAACACGTTATGACATGGTCCATTCTGTTCTACTTGTAAATTCTACATTATATAACATTTCCCCAAATCTCCCATTGTATTACCATTGTAATTGAACACACATTTATGTTCAACATGTGCCTAGCCCAATACTCGGTCGCAGATGACTGGGAYGAATGTAGGAGCAGGACAAAAGATCCTGTTTGGGACTTATGGTCATGTACGTCATAGGTATATCTGGCTTGTATTATTTATCACGGCTCAGGGTAAGACCCAGATGCAAACACAGAAGACGGATAGTATGAGTCTCTGAGTTTATTCCTCTCTCCTTGAAGTTCTTGATGATCCGATAAATGGTTGATTTAGGTGCAATCTTACTGGCAGCAATATCCTGTGAAGTCTTTTTTTGTGCAAAGCAATGATGACGGCACGTGTTTCCTTGCAGGTAACCATGGTTTACAGAAAGTATTCACACCCTTTGACGTTTTTCACGTGTTGCTGTGTTACACAGTGGGATTAAAATAGATTTAATTGTAATTTTTTTGTCAACAATCTACACAAAAAATTCTAATGTCAAAGTGGAAGACAAATTCTAAAAATACACTACATGGCCAAAAGGTTGCGACATTTCAAAATCATGGACATTTATATGGAGTTGGTCCACCCTTTACTGCTATAACAGCCTCTACTCTTCTGGGAAGGCTTTCCACTAGATGTTGGTTACATTCAGCCACAAGAGCATTTGAGTGGTCAGGCACTGATGTTGGGCCTGGCTCGCAGTCAACGTTCCAATTCATCCCAAGGGTGTTCGGTGGGGTTGATGTCAGGGCTCTGTGCAGGTAAGTTAAGTTCTTCACACAGATCTCAACAAACCATTTCTATATGGACCTCACTTTGTGCATGGGGGCATTGTCATGCTAAAACAGGAATGGGCCTTCCTCAAACTGTTGCCAATAAGTTGGAAGCACAGAATCGTCTAGAATGTAATTACAGTGGGGAGAACAAGTATTTGATACACTGCCGATTTTGCAGGTTTTCCTACTTACAAAGCATGTAGAGGTCTGTAATTTTTATCATAGGTACACTTCAACTGTGAGAGACATTCCGTCTAAAAGACATTCCGTCTAAAACAAAAATCCAGAAAATGACATTGTATGATTTTTAAGTAATTCCTTTGCATTTTATTGCATGACATAAGTATTTGATCACCTACCAACCAGTAAGAATTCCGGCTCTCACAGACCTGTTAGTTTTTCTTTAAGAAGCCCTCCTGTTCTCCACTCATTAGCTGTATTAACTGCACCTGTTTGAACTCGTTACCTGTATAAATGACACCTGTCCACACACTCAATCAAACAGACTCCAACCTCTCCACAATGGCCAAGACCAGAGAGCTGTGTAAGGACATCAGGGCTAAAATTGTAGACCTGCACAAGGCTGGGTTGGGCTACAGGACAATAGGCAAGCAGCTTGGTGAGAAGGCAACAACTGTTGGCGCAATTATTAGAAAATGGAAAAAAGTTCAAGATGACGGTCAATCACCCTCGGTCTGGGGCTCTATGCAAGATCTCACCTCGTGGGGCATCAATGATCATGAGGAAGGTGAGGGATCAGCCCAGAACTACACGACAGGACCTGGTCAATGACCTGAAGAGAGCTGGGACCACAGTCTCAAAGAAAACCATTAGTAACACACTACGCCGTCATGGATTAAAATCCTGCAGYGCACGCAAGGTCCCCCTGCTCAAGCCAGCGCATGTCCAGGCCCGTCTGAAGTTTGCCAATGACCATCTGGATGATCCAGAGGAGGAATDGGAGAAGGTCATGTGGTCTGATGAGACAAAAATAGAGCTTTTTGGTCTAAACTCCACTCGCCGTGTTTGGAGGAAGAAGAAGGATGAGTACAACCCCAAGAACHCCATCCCAACCGTGAAGCATGGAGGTGGAAACATCATTCTTTGGGGATGCTTTTCTGCAAAGGGGACCGGACGACAGCACCGTATTGAGGGGAGGATGGATGGGGCCATGTATCGCAAGATCTTGGCCAACAACCTCCTTCCCTCAGTAAGAGCATTGAAGATGGGTCGTGGCTGGGCCTTCCAGCATGACAACGACCCGAAACACACAGCCAGGGCAACTAAGGAGTGGCTCCTTAAGAAGAATCTCAAGGTCCTGGAGTGGCCTAGCCAGTCTCCAGACCTGAACCCAATAGAAAATCTTTGGAGGGAGCTGAAAGTCCGTATTGCCCAGCGACAGCCCCGAAACCTGAATGTATTGGAGGAGTGGGCCAAAATCCCTGCTGCAGTGTGTGCAAACCTGGTCAAGAACTACAGGAAACGTATGATCTCTGTAATTGCAAAACAAAGGTTTCTGTACCAAATATTAAGTTCTGCTTCTCTGATGTATCAAATACTTATGTCATGCAATAAAATGCTAATTAATTACTTAAAAATCATACAATGGGATTTTCTGGATTTTTGTTTTAGATTCCGTCTCTCACAGTTCAAGTGTACCTATGATAAAAATGACAGACCTCTACATGATTTGTAAGTAGGAAAACCTGCAAAATCGGCAGTGTATCAAATACTTGTTCTCCCCACTGTATATGCTGTAGCATTAAGATTTCCCTTCACTGGAACTAAGGGGCTGAAACAAACAATGAAAAACAGCCCCAGATCATTATTCCTCTTCCACCAAACTTTACAGTTAGCACTATACATTAGACCAGGTAGCCTTCTCCTAGCATCCGCAAAACCCAGATTCAATCTTCGTAATTGACAGATGGTGAAGTGTGATACATCACTCCAGAGAACGCGTTTCTACTGCTCCAGAGTCCAATGGCGGCGAGCTTTACACCACTCCAGCCGACGCTTGGCATTGCGCATGGTAATCTTAGGCTTGTGTGCTCGGCCGCTCGGCCATGGCCATATTTGGGAGCTCCCGAGTGGCGCTGCAGTCTAGGGCACTGCATCTCAGTGCTAGAGGCGTCACTACAGACACCCTGATTGGGAGACCAGTAGGGTGGCGCACAATTGGCCCAGCGTTGTCCGGGTTTGGCCGCTGTAGGCTGTCATTGTAAAGAAGAATTTGTTCTTAACTGACTTGCCTGGTAAAAAAAAGGTATTGTGCTTCCAGAGGCAGTTTGGAACTCAGTTGTGAGTTTTGCAACCAAGGACAGATGATTTTTATGCGCTTCGCGATTCAGCACTCAGCGGCTGAGCTGTTGTTACTCCTAGACGTTTCCACTTACGAGCTTTCCACGCCTGGATTGTGCAACATTGCTAGACAGCTGTTTTCAGGTCTTGCCATAGATTTTCAAGCATAGATGACCAGGGATGTTCTCTTGAATGTGAATTGGACCATGTTCCTGTCCTGCTAAGCATTCAAAAAGTACTTTTAGGTGTCAGGGAAAATGTATTGAGTAAAAACTACATTATTTTCTTTAGGAATGTAGTGAAGTAAAAGTTTTCAAAAATGTAAAATAATAAAGTAAAGTACAGATACCAAAAAACACTACTTAAGTAGTACTTGAAAGTATTTTTACTTAAGTAAATTACACCACTGCAATTTAACTGGTTTCACATTTGCCTCCAGCGATCATAAGTAAAAATAGATCTAAAACAATTGTAATTTATATTTACAATACCATTATCCAAACTGTTTACTCATTTACCTAGCTCTTATCAATTTATAAATTACAGTGCATGGAGAACAGTGTTATTTCTACTGGTAAAAAATAAATTAGAGTGGCGCAGCGGTTTAAGACACTGCATCTCAGTGTTAGAGATGTCACAACAGTCCCTGGTTCGATTCCAGGCTCTATCAAAACCGGCCATGATTAGGATTCTCATAGGGTGATGCACAATAGCCCTGTTSTCGGAAGGTTTTGGCTGGGAAAAGTGTATGAAAAGGGAATTCTGCGTGCGCCTCACTCAAGCAGAAATTACCCCCTTAGAAAATATGTGAAGCTAGAACTGTTCTGGGCAACCATTATTACATGCAATTTATATTGTGTGTTTAATAAAAATACAATTGGTACAGAATATATGGGCGCAAAGTAGGGTTGCACATTTTGGGGAATATTGGATACAGAAACAGAAACCTTTTACCTTATCATATGTAGACATAATTGCAAATGATTAAATCCTTCCAATAGAAATAAAATAAAACGATTTAGTTATTGAATTTTTATTAATTTAGTTGACTCTTCACATGGGATGATTTCACTGAAAAACACAAGAAAGGGAATATTGAATGATCCCCAATGATCCATTATATCTCCCAAAAACGTTTTCAACATACATTTGTAAAATGATAGTCTAGAAACGAATGCTTTGGTTGTCTTCCTCTCAGGATTCCATATCTTCTCCATGGACCCCCTCAATGTCCACCTCTTGAACATCAGATTCTGAGGCCTCATCTTCACTGTCACTTTCCAACCGTGTTGAGGATGGCTCATTGTCAGGCTCAAAAAGCCTCAAATTTGCCCGGATGGCCACCAATTTTTCAACCCTTGTATTGGTCAGCCTGTTGCGTGTGTGTGTTCCCAAAAAAGGACCAGTTGTGCTCTGAGGCGGCTGATGTTGGTGGGATTTGGAGGCAACAGCGGAAAGAGCCTCAGATCCACAAAGTCCCTTCCACCAGGTGGCTGATGAGATATGTTGGCACGACTGCCATACTGCATGTAGATTGGTCACGAAAGTCAGAAAAGCAATATAAATTAATCGCTTACCTTTGATGATCTTCGGATATTTGCACTCACGAGACTCCCAGTTACACAATAAATGTTCCTTTTGTTCGATAAAGATGATTTTTATATCCCAAAACCTCCATTTGGTTTGCGCGTTATGTTCAGTAATCCACAGGCTCGTGCCGGTCTTGAAGGGCAGACGAAAATTCCAAATAGTATCCGTAAAGTTCGAAGAAACATGTCAAACGTTTTTATAATCAATCCTCAGGTTGTTTTGAACATAAATAATCGATAATATTTCAACCGCAGGATAAAGTAATTCAATACAAGACAGAAATAAAATGTTGAACTACCACTTTTGCGCGCAAGAACTAATCAAGGACATAAATCTCGCTAATTTTTCAGAATAAAAGCTTGAAACTATGTCTAAAGACTGTTCACAACCTGTGGAAGCCATTGGAAAAGGAATCTGGTTGATATCCCTTTAAATGGAGGATAGGCAGGCAATGGAACAGGGATKTTTCAAAATAAGAGGCACTTCCGGGTTGGATTTCCTCAGGTTTTCGCCTGCAAAATCAGTTCTGTTATACTCACAGACATTATTTTCTATCCTATCCTAATCTGTCAATTATATGCATATTATAGCATCTGGGCCTGAGAAATAGGCCGTTTACATTGGGAACGTTATTTTTTCAAACATAAAAATTCTGCCTCCTAGCGTCAATGAAGTTAACCGTCTTGTTCAGGGGCAGAACAAAATATTTTTGCCTTGTCAGCTCGGGGACTCGATCCAGCAACCTTTCGGTTACTGGCCCAACGCTCTAACCAGTAAGCTACCCGCCACTCCAAAATATTGAACATAAACCCATGAAATAGCGATTATGTATTTTTATGAAACCAATTTGATGTATATTTGTGAATAAAGTGTGCTGTCAAGAGCTGTATACAATGACTTGCCTTTTAGACAAACATGATGTGTCAGCCTGTCTCCAGACGGCTCCACTGGATCGATATATAGCTACTGTACAATACATATACATTGTGTGCATCCCAAATGGCACCCTATTCCCTATTAGTGCACTACTTTTGAACAGAGCCCTATCGGCCATGGTCAACAGTAGTGCATTAAATTGGAATAGGATGCCAATTGGAACGCAACCTATTTTTGTTCACTCATTACCTGATGTGTGGAGACTTGTTCTTTGGCATCATGGATTCAGCCCACTGCAATAGAAAGACCCAAAAGGGAGGGGGTTTCCTTTTGAGTGTCACAATTGATTGTCTTTGTGTCGATTCACTGGCAGGCAGTGCTGTCATTTTCTCTGGCAATGCTGTCTATCAGATTCATCCCACTATGGCCCTGTGGTATTTGATGTTATGAGTTTAGAAGTTGGTGGTGCTGCTTTGGCACATGGGGTAAGACACAGACATGGATAATATCTTTCTCTTCCTCAAAGGTGAAAGATGTGTACTGAGTTTTATTTGAAATTCTGAGGGATGTGTTTTGCATGATTGCTTATTTTAAGAGCCTTTGCAGCTCCATAGGAAACTCTATGACAACATGAGAATCCAAAAGGAGGCCGTTCAGGTGAAAACTTTTTCAGTTATTTAAGCACCCTAACCCATCGAGGAATACCAACACTCCAGTAGACCCAGGGAACTGGTAATTTCCCCTTTGAACACATGACTCACATCATGATTCAAAAACAAACAATACTACATGTTTACTCAAAAATAAACGTATTCGAATAACCAATCAATTTGGAATTACAATTCTTGATAACTCCATAAAGTAATGGTAAAATAGAATAGAAACTGGTGTTTCTCATTCATTTTATAATTAAATCCCACCTGTTTCGATCATGTCTAATGAGATTGATCAGGCCTTACCAGAAATTCAGGATGCAGGGCTTCGACACCATTAAATWTTTCCTCTCAATTTTCTTTCCCTGTCCTTCCGAAACCATTTAAATACATTTCAAACATTTCCATCCTTCTGCATACCCAATTCAAAACTGAATTGAAAAGACCCCAAAAAATATATTCCACAGTATCAACACCACTAACGCATATTCATAACGGTAGGTTGTGTGTGCGTGCTGGTGTGTGTTTGGTAAACCCTAGGTCAGAAACACACATGAACAGGCCATACTTAATCTGGGAACTCCGTTTATTAAAAGTTGGTTTTAATACACCCCATCGTTTATGTATCCTTTATTTAGCATGTACTACCCTCAGACACGGCAACTTTATCTCGCCACCGAGTCCAGTGATTCACTGGTCTCTTTTCCCCATGATTCTCCATAACCCCCGCACAACAATGTTCATGAACAAAAAAAWTKTWAAGTTGATTTAAGGTTTAGTAACCCCTTTGCTAATTCCTCATTACCCCTCCACCCTTTAGTCCATTCTAGAAWTCTATTTCAGAATAAGAAGACATAAAATGTTTATCTATTTCATAATATGAGATAAAAAAAAATTCTTCTGAGTTTGCTATTAGTGTTTGGCCAGATCATTTTCATTTGTTACTTTTTTAGAATCCATCCGCCTGGAATTTCACAGAGATTCTTCAACCCAAAATACTTTCTCCTGTTGCAAATGTAGCAAATTTCTCTGTCACGTTTCTGACCTTATTTCCTTTGTTTTGTCTTTATTTAGTTGGTCAGGGCGTGAGTTGGGGTGGGCAGTCTATGTTTGTATTTCTATGTTTTCTATTTCTCTGTTTTGCCTGATATGGTTCTCAATCAGAGGCAGGTGTTTTGTGTTGTCTCTGATTGGGAACCATATTTAGGTAGCCTGTTTTGTGTGGGGTTTTGTGGGTGGTTGTTTTCAGTCTTTGTGTGTCTGCACCAGATAGAACTGTTTCGGTTGTCATTTTTGTTGTTTTGTATTTTGAGTGCTCACCTTTATTAAAGTAAGATGAACAATTACCACGCTGCGCATTGGTCCTTAGATCCTTCTAACTTATCCTCCTCAGACAAGGAAGACGACAGCCGTTACAATCTCATCATAAGGAATCAACGATAGTTGATCCCTGGCCAAAATGTAAAAGTTGGGTAAGATGTGATCTCATACGTCTTCCTTCACATGGAAACTGTAATCTCTATGAACCACTATCAATCAAACCGAGGCCATACACCGCTATGTGAAAGTTCCCTGCCCCGCTAACGTTTGCATGGCAGCATTTCCTCGGAATGGAGCAGGCTCCATTCCTACTCTACACTCATTCTTCCGGTGTCCGATAGTCCCACATCTAAAACAGGGAGCAATGTCCCTATGCTTTTATGTTTTTTCGCTACGTTTCTTTGTTTTACCTTGGCCATTGAAACCACTGTTAACCTTTTGTCAATATGGTGGCGCTGTTTTCACTTTGTAAAAAATCGTTCCCAAATTAAACTGCCTCGTACTCAATTCTTGCTCTCACAATATGCATATTATTATTACTATTGGATAGAAAACACTCTCTAGTTTCTAAAACCGTTTGAATTATATCTGTGAGTAAAACAGAACTCATTTTGCAGCAAACTTCCTGTCAGGAAGTGAAAAATCTGAAATCGAGGCTCTGTTCCAGGGCCATCCAATTAATTTGCCTGAAATCTATGTATCTACATGCACTGCATACGCCTTCCACTAGATGTCAATAGGCTGTGAGAGGTGGAATGGGGTGTATAGCTTGATCTGAGGTCAAATGAGAGCTCTTGGAATGACATGACCCCAAGTTTCCTTTGTTCAGCAAGGCGCGRGAAGGACCCCTGAATTGCGTTCTGAAAAGCWTTCGYTATAGACGTTRGATATCTCCGGCTCTGATTTTATTTGATATATGTGTTAAAAACATCATAAAGTAGTTATTTTAAACCGAGTTATATCAGTTTATTGCGATTTTCGGCATTTTCTTTGTTTTGCATTATGGTGAGTTTGGACACTCCTGCACCACATGGCTAGCTTTGGTTGCTAATTCGACAGAACAACGATTATTCTGGACAAAGGACCTTGTACAAGATTCTGATGGAAGCTCATCAAATAGTAGGAACCATTTATGATGTTATTTCGTATTTCTGTCAAATGTGTAGTCGTATTTTTCGCCCTGATTTTGGGCGCTGTCTCGCTATAACGTAAGCTGTATGTCGTACTAAAGTTATTTWWAAAAATCTAACACAGCGGTTGCATTAAGAACTAGTGTATCTTTCATTTGCTGTCCAACATGTATTTTTTAGTAAAGTTTATGATTAGTTATTTGATTAGATTAGGTGCCTCTCCAAGATTTCTCCTGACATTTTTTTTGCATTTTGACTACGTATTCACATTGTATAACCGCTATTTGTGCCGCTAAATATGCACATTTTCGAACAAACCATATATGTATTGTGTAATATGATGTTATAGGACTATCATCTGATGAAGATTTTGAAGGTTAGTGAAGAAATGTATATCTTTTGCTGTTTTTTTTGCTATCGCTAGCGTTGCGTTGAATGAATGCTGTTGTGTGGTTGGCTATTGTAGTAAGCTAATATAATGCTATATTGTGTTTTCGCTGTAAAACACTTAAAAAATCTGAAATATTGGCTGGATTCACAAGATGTTTGTCTTTCATTTGCTGTACACCATGTATTTTTCATAAATGTTTTATGATGAGTATTTAGGTATTTCACGTTGGTCTCTGTAGTTATTCTAGCTGCTTTGGTGAGATTTGTGATGGTGGCTGCAATGTAAAACTATGATTTATACCTGAAATATGCACATTTGACAAAACACATGCTATACAATAAATCTGTTATAAGACTGTCATCTGATGAAGTTGTTTCTTGGTTAGTGACTATTAATATCTTCATTTGGTCGAATTTGTGATAGCTACCTATGCGGTAAAAATATTGTGAAAATATGCGGTTGAGTCTTTTGCTATCGTGGTTAGCTAATAGAAATCATATTGTGTTTTCGCTGTAAAACATTTTAAAAATCGGAAATGATGGCTGGATTCACAAGATGTTTATCTTTCATTTGGTGTCTTGGACTTGTGATTTCATGAAAATTATATTATATGATATCCCTGTCGCGTTAGGCTAGGCTATGCTAGTCAGCTTTTTTGATGGAGGGATCCCGGATCCGGGTTTGTGACTCGTGAGAAGTTAACCTCTCTTGGGTACCTGTTCCACATCTCACCACCCAAGTACCTTGTGTCGTAGCTGACTCAGAGCTAGTTAGGTAACATAGATAAATAAGATGTTTAACTTCTTTGGGCTGCAAGCCCGAAGCCGGCACAATATGACAACAGCCACTTCAAGTGCAGGGCGCGAAATTCAAAATATATTTTTTAGAAATATTTAACTTTCACACATTAACAAGTCCAATACAGCATATGAAAGATAAACATCTTGTGAATCCAGCCAACACGTCCGATTTTTTAAATGTTTTACAGCGAAAACACCACGTATATTTATGTTGCTCACCACCAAATACAAAAAAAGGACAGACATTTTTCACAGCACAGGTAGCATGCACAAAACCAACCTAACTAACCAAGAACCAACCAAACTAACCAAGAAACAACTTCATCAGATGACAGTCTTATAACATGTTATTCTAAATCTATGTTTTGTTCGAAAAATGTGCAGATTTGAGCTATAAATCAGTTTTACATTGCAGCTACATCACAGCTACCGTCAGAAATAGCACCGAAGCAGCCAGAGTAATTACAGACACCAACGTCAAATACCTAAATACTCATCATAAAACATTTCTGAAAAATACATGGTGTACAGCAAATGAAAGACAGGCATCTTGTGATTCCAGCCAATATTTCCGATTTATTAAGTGTTTATACAGCGAAAACACAATATAGAATTATATTAGCTTACCAACATAGCCAGAAACACAAGCCATTTACCAGCAGCGAAAGTTAGCGATCGTAACAAACGAGCAAAAGATATATAATTTTTGTCTAACCTTGATAAGCTTCATCAGATAACAGTCTTATACATCAGGTTATACATACACTTATGTTTTGTTGAAAATGTGCATATTTAGAGCTGAAATCAGTGGTTATACATTGTGCTAACGTAGCATCTTTTTCCCACAACGTCCGGATATTTTTCTGCCACTCACATATTCTGACCAAATAACTATTCATAAACATTACTAAAAAATACATGTTGTATAGGAAATGATAGATACACTAGTTCTTAATGCAATCGCAGTGTTAGAATTCTAAAAATAACTTAATTACGACATCCAGCTTAGTTATAGCGAGAGCGTGCCAAAATCTGGGCGCAAACTACTAGTAAAACATGTTCGACAGATATATGAAATAGCATCATAAAATGGGTCCTACTTTTGATGAGCTTCCATCAGAATGTTGTACAAGGGGTCCTTTGTCCAGAACAATCGTTGTTGGATTTAGAATGTCCCTTCTCCAGTCATTAGCACGCGCAGCTAGCAAAGTGGCGCGAAGCTCCCCTTCCTGAACATACGCAGACAAAGCAACACGCCTAACGTCCCGAAAAAATTTCAATAATCTAATAAAACTATATTGAAAAAACACACTTTACGATGATATTGTCACATGTATCAAATAAAATCAAAGCCGGAGATATTAGTGGTCTATAACGACAGCTTTCCAGAAGGCAATTCCAGGCTCCTTCTCGGCTTTCCAGAAAACAGGAAATGGGTGACACGTCATGCCAAGAGCTTTTATTCCACCTCAGACCAAGAGAAACACTCCATTTCTTCTCACTGCCTATTGACATCTAGTGGAAGGTGTATGACGTGCATGTATACTAATACGTATCAAGCCATTTATAGGCAGGCCCTAGAACAGAGCATCGTTTTCAGATTTTCCACTTCTGATCAGGAAGTTTGCTGTCAAATGAGTTCTGTTTTACTCACAGATATAATTCAAACGGTTTTAGAAACTAGAGAGTGTTTTCTATCCAATAGTAATAATAATATGCATATTGTACGAGCAAGAATTGAGTACGAGGCCGTTTGAAATGGGCACATTTTATCCAGGCTACTCAATACTGCCCCTGCAGCCCAAACAGGTTAATTTACTTTCATAATATGCTTATGTGCGATACTTGTCATTACAATGTCTCCCTTTGGACTATATTGTTGACAGTTGCAGTTATCCCTTCTCAGCTAGGGCTCAGTCACTTGGAGCCAAGAGAGAGGAGAGGTCAGGCTTGTCTTCATATGTGGATTTCCTCTGTTAACTTCTACTTGCTACGCATCCCGGATCCGGGAGCACCCCCACAGTAAAAAAAAGCTGACTAGCATAGCCTAGCATAGCGTCACAAGTAAATACTAGCATCTAAATATCATTAAATCACAAGTCCAAGACACCAGATGAAAGATACAGATCTTGTGAATCCAGCCATCATTTCTGATTTTTAAATGTTTTACAGGGAAGACACACAATATGTAAATCTATTAGCTAACCACGATAGCAAAAGACACAACTTTTTTTTCCACCATTTTCTTGCATGGGTAGCTATCACAATTTCGACCAAATAAAGATATATATGCCACTAACCAAGAAACAACTTCATAAGATGACAGTCTGATAACATATTTATTGTATAGCATGTTTTTTAGAAAAATGTGCATATTTCAGGTATAAATCACAGTTCTACATTGCAGCTGCAATCTGAAATAGTGCCGAAGCTGCCAGAATAATTACAGAGACCAACGTGAAATACCTAAATACTCATCATAAAACATTTATGAAAAATACATGGTGTACAGCAAATGAAAGCCCAACATCTTGTGAATCCAGCCAATATGTCAGATGTTTTAAGTGTTTTACAGCGAAAACACATATGCATTATATTAGCTTAGCACAATAGCCAGAAACACAAGCAATTTACCAGCAGCACAGGTTAGCGATCGAACAATACAGCAAAAGATATATAATTTTTGACTAACCTTGATATACTTCATCAGATGACAGTCCTGTAACATCATATTACACAATGCATATAGGTTTTGTTCGAAAATATGCATATTTAGCAGCACAATCGTGGTTATAACATGTGATCAGTGGCAACAGGTCATGCATTCTGGCCGGCGCCATCTTGGAAAGGCACCTAATCTAATCAATAAATAATCGTAAACTGGACTAAAAAATACAGGTTGGACAGCAAATGAAAGATGCATTAGTTATTAATGCAACCGCTGAGTTAGATTTTTAAATTAACGTTACTAGACATACAGTGTGCGTTAGGCCAGACTAGTGCCGCAATAATGGCGGACAAATGCGTTTACATTTTTCCACAATAATACGGAATAACATCATAAATAGCTCTTACTTTTGGACGAGCTTCCATCAGAATCTTGGGCAAGTTGTCCTTTGTCCAAAAGAATCGTTGCTTGGTTGTAAAACGTCGTCTTCTACTTCGAATTAGCAGCTAACAATAGCTATGTGGCCACAACATGCCCAAATCCTCAAAACGCAATACTAAGGAAATTCCGAAAATAGCAATATACTCGCATAAACTGATATACTCGGTTTAAAATAACTTCGTTATGATGTTTCTAACACCTATATCGAATTAAATTACAGACGGATATATATAAGGCCGATAACTGAGCGTTTCAAAATGCCATCCTGAGGTCTTGCTTGGCGCAATGACGAACGTCGAAAAGAGAGCTCCCTTCGTTCCTTGGGGCTTTATAAGGTCTGAGATATGCCTAGAAACTCCAGTCCAATTCTCATTGGTTACTGACATCCAGGGGAAGGCGGGTGCAGTTCATGTCGACCATAGGATACATACAGAGCTTTAAACTGATCTGAGACAGAGCCTCGTTTTCAGACCTTCGCAGTTCCTCAAATCAATCAAATCAAGTTTATTTTATATAGCCCTTCGTACATCAGCTAATATCTCGAAGTGCTGTACAGAAACCCAGCCTAAAACCCAAACAGCAAGCAATACAGGTGTAGAAGCACGGTGGCTAGGAAAAACTCCCTAGAAAGGCCAAACCTAGGAAGAAACCTAGAGAGGAACCAGGCTATGAGGGGTGGCCAGTCTCTTCTGGCTGTGCCGGGTGGAGATTATAACAGAACTATGCCAGAATGTTCAAAATATTAATAAGTGACAAGCATGGTCAATAAATAATCAAATAATTTTCAGTTGGCTTTTCATAGCCGATCATTAAGAGTTGAAAAATAGCAGGTCTGGGACAGGTGGTGGTTCCATAACCGCAGGCAGAACAGTTGAAACTGGAATAGCAGCAAGGCCAGGTGGACTGGGGACAGCAAGGAGTCATCATGCCCGGTAGTCCTGACGTATGGTCCTAGGGCTCAGGTCCCCCGAGAGAGAGAAAGAAAGAGAGAATTTGAGAGAGCCAAGATTTTCAAAATGTTCATAAATGACAAGCATGGTCAAATAATAATCAGGAAAAATATCAGTTGGCTTTTCATAGCCGATCATAAGAGTTGAAACAGCAGGTCTGGGACAGGTAGGGGTTCCATAACCGCAGGCGAAACAGCTGAAACTGGAATAGCAGCAAGGCCAGGCGGACTGGGGACAGCAAGGAGCATCATCCCGGTTTGCCGTGACGTATGGTCCTAGGGCTCAGGTCCTCCGAGAGAGAGAAAGAAAGAGAGAAGGAGAGAATTAGAGAGAGCCAAGATTTTCAAAATGTTCATAAATGACAAGCATGGTCAAATATAATCAGGAATAAATATCAGTTGGCTTTTCATAGCCGATCATTAAGTTGAAAACAGCAGGTCTGGGACAGGTAGGGGTTCCATAACCGCAGGCAGAACAGCTGAAACTGGAATAGCAGCAAGGCCAGGCGGACTGGGGACAGCAAGGAGTCACATGCCCGGTTTGCCGTGACGTATGGTCCTAGGGCTCAGGTTCTCCGAGAGAGAGAAAGAAAAGAAGAACGAGAGAATTAGAGAGAGCATACTTAAATTCCACAGGACACTGGATAAGATAGGAGAAGTACTCCAGGTATAACCAACTGACCCTGCCCCCCGACACATAAACTACTGCAGCATAAATACTGGAGGCTGAGACAGGAGGGGTCAGGAGACACTGTGGCCCCATCAAGAAAACCCCGGACAGGGCCAAACAGGAAGGATATAACCCCACCCACTTTGCCAAAGCACAGCCCCACACCACTAGAGGGATATCTTCAACCACCAACTTACAATCCTGAGACAAGGCCGAGTATAGCCCACAAAGATCTCCACCACAGCACAAACCAAGGGGGGCACCAACCCAGACAGGAAGATCACGTCAGTAACTCAACCCACTCAAGTGACGCACCCCTCCCAGGGACGGCATGAAAGAGCACCAGTAAGCCAGTGACTCAGCCCCTGTAATAGGGTTAGAGGCAGAGAATCCCAGTGGAGAGAGGGGAACCGCCCAGGCAGAGACAGCAAGGGCGGTTCGTTACTCCAGACTTTCCGTTCACCTTCACACTCCTGGGCCAGACTACACTCAATCATATGACTACTGAGAAGATAAGTCTTCAGTAAAGACTTAAAGGTTGAGACCGAGTCTGCGTCTCTCACATGGGTAGGCAGACCGTTCCATAAAAAGGAGATCTATAGGAGAAGCCCTGCCTCCCGCTGTTTGCTTAGAAATTCTTGTCATGGATTTCGCTGCAGAAAGAGTTCTGGTTCACCCACAGACATAATTCAAACGGTTTTAGAAACTAAAGATTGTTTTCTATCCAATAGTAATAATAATATGCATATTGTACGAGCAAGAATTGAGTATGAGGCAGTTTAATTTGGAGACGATATTTTCCAAAGTGGAAACAGCACCCCCTATWTTGAGAAAAGGTTAAACCATGTGGTGCTATGCAGAATATCACAAGGGGAAGAGGACAAAATGGAACATTGTCTTCTGATGGGAATGTGTCTGTAACTATTCCTAAACCATGTGAAGGGATGGCGTGATTAATGGGGAACCAGTTAGATAGTTGTCTCCACAATGTCTGTACGCCAGTCACTCCCTCCTTTTCTCATTGGGGGGAGGAGTATGGCAGTGTCTGGAACCATTGTATGTCCCCCCTGATGTTGCCCTTCTCTTGACCTAGTATATGACCTAGAAGTCACTCCCCTCATTGAGCTTGTCCAGGAGTGTGAAAAAGAGGGGGTGTATTTGAAATGGGTGTATCTAAAGTTGACAATTGATATATGCCATTGGATGAGGTAATGTTTTGGTACTATGAAGTAACAAGAACGAGATTAGAACCTCGTCTTAGAGACCAAACTGAACGATAATGTATAGCTAATGCTATCTGGCTATGGGATACTCCTCTCTCAAGTAAAAGTCTTTCTTTGTGAATTGTTCCTAAGATCTGTGGTTCGTCATGTAAGTTGAGAGGGGTGTATCTTGGTTATAAAAGATACTAGAATTAGTTTGTAAGCACTCTCAGAATTCATTTATAGACACTGAATTGATCTGAGAGTCAAAGGGCTATGGTGAAGCTCATATAATTAAAGATTAAGTTTTAAGTATAACTCTGACTGGTGTGTTGTTTGCTCTCTCATCATATAGTAATACAGGAAATTACCACGACACTTGCTCTGGATTTTACTCACCACCACTACCTTGGATTCCCCTCAGGACCTGTTTACCGTGTTCTACTCAGCCAACTCCAACCTCAGTCTCCACATCTGTTTTTTTGCAACTCATCCAAGCTTCCCCGGATCTGCACTCCATATCTCTCTCTGTAACAATAAATATTTCAAAACATTCATCCCTGTTTCCTCATCTGAGCCTGCTCTTGGGTTCCCCTGTGTTGCACCGCTTAACAAAAACGAATCCCTGACATGACCAATGTCAGTCCATCTATTTAACTTCTCTAGGGTAGGGGGCAGCATTCAGAATTTTGGATGAAAAGCATGCCCAAATTAAACTGCCTGCTTCTCGGGCACAGAAGACATGATATGCATATCACTGGTAGATATGGATAGAAAACACTCTAACGTTTCCAAAACTGTTAAAATAGTGTCTGTGAGTAAAACAGAACTGATTTGGCAGGCGAAAACCTGAGAAAAATCCATTCGGGAAGGTTTTTTGGGGGTTTTGTAGTTTTCTATTCAATGTCATTACAGTATCCATTGACTTAGGACTCAAATTGCAGTTCCTATGCCTTCCACTAGATGTCAACAGTCTTTAGAAATTGTTTCAGGCTTGTATTCTGAAAAATGAGGAAGTAAGAGCAGTCTGAATGAGTGGACCCTAAAGTGTCACAAAGCTTTTTCATGCGCGAGACCGAGAGAGTGCCTTTCTTGTTTACCTTTTATATTGATGRCGTTATTGTCCGGTTGAAATATTATCAATTATTTAGGCTAAAAACAACCTAATGATTGAATATAAACATCGTTTGACATGTTTCTATGAACTTTACGGATACATTTGGATTTTCTGTCTGCCTGTTTTGACTGCGTTTGAGCCTGTGGATTACTGAAGAAAACGGCGAACAAAACGGAGGTTTTTGGATATAAAGAGACTTTATCGAACAAAAGGAACATTTATTGAGTAAATGAATGTCTGCTGAGCGCAACCATAAGGGATTAATTTAATCTCTATTTCTGACTTGTGTAACTCTTCTACTTGGCTGGTTACTGTTTGTAATGATTTGTCTGCTGGGCTATGTTCTCAAATAATCGTAAGGTATGCTTTCGCCGTAAATCTGACACCGTGGTTGGATTCACAAGAAGTTCATCTTTAAACCTATGTAAAATATGTTTTGATTTCGGAATTTTTATAATGAGTATTTCTGTATTTGAATTTGGCGCCCAGCAGTTTCACTGGCTGTTGAAGAGGTGGGACGCTAACGTCTCACGTACCCAAGAGAGGTTAACCTCTCTGGACAAGTGGGACGCTAGGTCCCACCTCGACACAAGCCAGTGAAATTGCAGGGTGCCAATTCAAACAACAGAAATTAAAATTCCTCAAACATACAAGTATTATCCACCATTTTAAATATAACATTGTAAATCCAACCACAGTGTCCGATTTCAAAAAGTCTTTCCTGCGAAAGCAACCATGCGATTATGTTAGTCAGCACCTAGTCACAGAAAACAATACAGCCATTTTCCTGCCAAGGAGAGTGTCACAAAAGTCAGAAATAGCATTAAATGAATCACTTACCTTGATAATCTTCATCTGGTGGCACTCCCAGGTCTCCATGTTAGACAATAAATCTTTCTTTTGTTCGATAAGGTCCTCTTTATGACCAAAACCTCCTTTTTTCGAGGGTTTTGTCCAGTAATCGAAATGCTTAAGGCGCAAGCACTAAGTCCAGACAAAAAGTTTTTAAAAAGTACAATAAAAGTTAGTAGAAACATGCCAAACGATGTTTAAAATCAATCCTCCGGTTGTTTTTGTCATAAATAATCAATAATTTTTCAACCGGACAAAGCTTCTTCAATAGTAAAGGAGAACAAGAAAGGCGCGTTCCCGATCAGACGCATTGGTGATGAATGGAAATTTCCACTGGCCACTTATTGAAAGTGCTGAATCTCCCTCATTTTTCAGAGGTAAAGCCTGAAACAATGCCTAAAGACTGGTCACATGTAGAGGAAGCCACAGAGCTCGTGAACTGGGTCCTAAGTCTTTGTATGGTGGATAGGCTTTCAATGGAAAAACAGCCTTCAAATAATAGTACTTCCTGGTTGGATTTTCTCTGGTTTTTGCCTGCCATATCAGTTATGTTTATACTCACAGACATTATTTTAACAGTTTTGGAAACGTTCAAGTGTTTTTCGATCTATAATTCATATCCTATCTTCTGGGCCTGAGTAGCAGCGAGTTTAATTTGGGCACGTTTTCATCCAAAATTCGAATGCTGACCCCTACCATAGTGAAGTTAAGCCATCGGAACTACATATCTCAGACTATTCAAACAGACCTGATATGATTGACCATTTGTGCATCTTATCTTTCCCAGACTTAAACCCCATTTCAAAAACACCTGGGAATCGACTTTTTCCTCACCTGCTGCTATTGAGGCAACACATTTTGTAACGTTGCCATAAGCTCCGATCTTATTCTCCGGAGTTGGTGCCCCCATGAGGACAGACAGATTGCACATTTTGTCTGCATTGGAGCGAATTTCATGCGGACACTTAATTGGTTTTGGTGGAGCTAATTTCTGGCGGTATAGCTGTGAGCATTGACAGGTACACACAAATCCCCCTCATGTGCATCTGCTTATTCTTTCTCCTGAGACACAGTAGAGGAGCATGGGATCAACTCAGCTTGAGTGGTAGCCCCTCAGAGCAGCATTTCTGCTGACAAATATCAATTCCTAAAATGTTTCTTGGAAGTTTGGGGAGCTTGTTCAGTTTTTTGTTTCTTTTTTTGACATAGCAGATTTTGTCTATTCAGAATTCCAGGGAGTTATCCCTTGAATATTGAAAAATACTTTACTTTTTTTTGTCACATTTCAGGATTTGACTAGGTGTTTAAATAATACTTAGGTAACATTCTCACACTGTTAACCCCAATGTGCTGTCATTACCCAAAACCTTTGAGGAAACCTGTTGCACTTATATATCTGAGTACAGCTACTTAAAACTCTTAAGGATCTGCCCCTTTTTAATTTTTTTTGCCTAATACCCAAATCTAACTGCCTATAGCTCGGCACCTGAAGCAAGGATATGCATATTCTTGGTACCATTTGAAAGGAAACTCTTTTGAAGTTTGTGGAAATGTGAAAGGAATGTAGGAGAGTATAACAATATATCTGGTAAAGATAATAAAAAAAAATAACATTATTTTGTACCATCATCTTTGATATGCAAGAGGTAGGACATAATGTATTTTTTCACCCAGCTGCAATTTAGATTTAGGCCACTAGATGCAGCAGTGTATGTGGACAATGTTAGACTGATCCAAAGAAACATTGCATGTCTGTTCAAATTTTGTATCAAGACTGCCCAAATGTGCCCAATTTGTTTATTAATAACTTTTCATGTTCAAAATTGTGCGCTTTCCTCAAACAATAGCATGGTATTTTTCACTGTAATAGCTACTGTAAATTGGACAGTGTAGTTCGATTAACAAGAATTAAGCTTTCTGCCAACATCAGATGTCTATGTCCTGGGAAATGTTCTTGTTACTTACAACCTCATACTAATCACATTAACCTTTATTAGTTCAACCGTACCATGGAAGGGACACAGATCCCGAAGATTTTAATTAACCCATAGGAATCCAAGCCCAGTCTAAGCGCGGGATGGGGGATTGTTTTAAGAAGGTCATACCAAGGATAATTTTGCTGTTTCATTTAGAATTTTAAGATCCCTTAAAGTGTCAAAAAATTGAAAATGTAATGTTTTTTAATTAAAAAGTTTTTTTGGCTTACTGCTATTAGACCATACAAACACATTGAATAACATATTCACTACTGTCACGCCCTGACTATAGTTTGCTTTGTATGTTTCTATGTTTGTTTGGTCAGGGTGTGATCTGAGTGGGCATTCTATGTTGTATGTCTAGTTTGTCTATTTCTATGTGTTTGGCCTGATATGGTTCTCAATCAGAGGCAGGTGTTAGTCATTGTCTCTGATGGGAACTGTCACGTAGAGTAGGCCAGAAGGCTAAACTGGAAAACCTAACCTCTATCAAAATAAAAAGATGGCGGAGCCGCAAGTTCTTCTGTGCAAAGGTGTTATTTACAAGGAATTCCGAACAAAAACAAGTACTGCCATCAAACGTCTACCTTATGGGACAGCTTAAAAACAATGCTGCCCCATCCACAGCTTGATCCAAAATGCCTTTTCCATGAACTGAAAGAGAGGCTCCTTTTGTAGGGCTAGCCCCTCCCCTCAGAACAATTAACACTAAATAATTAAGCAATTAACTATACAAACCTACATTTTCCATGAACTAAACCTACTAAAGGATATACATTGCAACACATTTTTTAAACAATACCACAACATAACATTTACAACATTACATCACTACTGACAGTATCTTTTCATATGCCCATTTACATTAATGAGCCATTTGGGACATGCACTATAAGTCAGCCATTCCTTAGCTCGGGTCCTTTTCAGCATACCTGGAAGCTACCGAGATGGAAGAGAAGAACAGAAAACAACGCGCTCATCACAACATTGATAAGTATAATAAATATTGCATCTTAAATATGAAACACTGACAAGTGTGAAATGTATGTACTAAGAACAGAAGTTAATTTGTGTGTCGACCCACATTGTTACTATGTTATAAGACTGTCATCTGATGAAGTTGTTTCTTGGTTAGTTTGGTTGGTCATTGGTTAGTTTGGTTGTTTTGTGCATGCTACCTGTGCTGTGAAAATGTCTGTGCTTTTCTTGTATTTGTGGTGAGCTAACATAAATATACGTGTGTTTTCGCTGTAAAACATTTTAAAAAATCGGACCATGTTGGCTGGATTCACAAGAATGTTTATCTTTCATTTGCTGTATTGGACTTGTTAATGTGTGAAAGTTAATATTTTCAAAGAAAAAGTAATATCTTTTGAATTTTTGCGCCTGCACTTGATGGGTTTTGTTCAATTGAGCCGACACCGGCCTGCAGCCTAAAAGGATTAACTATCTTATAAAGGTGGAGCAGGGATAGAGTTGATGAATGTGTGCGATTGCGTGATTAAAGAACCAAATGCTGCCCGCGGCCAGTGACGGACTTCTACGTCACATTACTTCCTCCTCTTCCGATGCGACCCAGGTTCGGGAGCCTTGATAGGTAGTCCGCCGTGACGTTCTTTTTCCTGCCTTGTGACGGACAACAGAACCGTAAAGGGCTGGAGCTCTAGTACCATCTGGTCACACGAGAATTCCGTCCTTCATGGTCTGGATCCAGGTCAGTGCTCTGTGGTCCGTGTGCAGGTCAAATTCCCGCCCAAGAAGTAGTAAGAGGCATATCTAGGGCCGCACTTTATAGCCAGGCACTCCTTCTCGATTGTTAGAATACTGTTTTCCCTGGGCAACAGCTTCCGACTCAGGTACAGCTACGGGCAGCTCTTCTCCTGGCTCTCCTTGCGCCGCTACAGCTCCAATTCCACAGCCGAAGCATCCACCTGCACGAGAACCTCTTCTGAAAATCAGGGGTCTGGAGAACAGGGAATGAGCACAGTCGTTTTTTCAGTATCATGAAGGCTTCCTCACACTCCTCAGTCCACTGCACAGGGTTGCTGGCCACCTTTGAAGTGAGGTTGGTCAGCGGGCCGATGGTCGAAAATGCCGAATGAATCTCCGGTACCACCCTGCCAGACCTAGGAAGGACTTCACCTGTATCTTGGTTCTGGGTTGAGGGCTGTGTCCTGATGGACTCCACTTTGTCCACTCCGAGGCCGAACTTCACCTTACCCAGCTGGTAACCCAGGTAATTGTCTCCTGTTTCGCCCACTCCACTCAGGAGTTAAGCGTCGAGCCTGCATGATGGTCTTCCCCAGGGACTCTGCTAAGATGCTGTATGTGCTCCTCCAGGAGTGGCTGTAGATCACCACGTGTCCAACTAAGCAGCACAGTAATGTCGCAGTCCTGGAGGACTTGTCCATCAGCCTCTGGAAAGTCAAGGCGCCCCATGAGGCCAAACGGCATGTACTTAACTGCAACAGGCCATCGGCGTCCGAATGCAGTGTAGCGCTTGGATTGTTCATTCAGGGCCCTGCCAGTACCCTTTGCAGGATCCAAGTGGGGATGCTAATGAGCTCTACCTATTCTCTCCAGTAAGTCGTCATGCGGGGCATGGGATAGGCATCAAACTGGGAGATGCATTACCCTCACGGAAGTCCATGCAGACGCGCAAAGAGCCAGCCCTTCTTTGGGACAATGACAATAGGGCTGCTCCTTCACTTGAAGATGGCTCGACAACAATCCATTTCTATCATGGTGTGGACTCTTCTTGAGGGCTACTCCAGCCTCTCAGGACACGGTAAGGATGCTGGCGGACAGGGTTCTGGCCAGGCTTCAAACGAATGACGTGTTCTTAGGACTTTGGTTCTTCCTGGTCTCTGACTGAAGAAGGGTGAATACTGGCCAAACAGCTGCTCTCAGCTATTTGCTTGTTTTCTTCGAGGTGAGCCAGTATGACTCTAGCTCGTTCTTTCCATGCCTCTTGTTTCCCCATCCGACTCGTCCTGTTCTTCTACTCTTTGCGGACCAGAAAGGACTTTCCTTGGAGATTCCTCTTTCTCCTCCCAGGCCTTGAGAAGGTCACATGATAGGTTTGCTTCTTCTTACCTTGTCTGGGTGCATCACCTCGTAGGTCACCGGGCCCATCTTCCTCCCGATTAGGTACTGGCCCTTGCCACTGCGCAAGGAGCTTGCTGGTAGACGAGGGAAGGAGAGCAGGGACTTTCTGTCCTGGCTCAAAACTCTGTGGCGAGCGTGCTGGTCTTAACCTTCTTCTGGGCCTTCTGGGCTTGCTGAAGGTTTGCCCTAACTTCCTCTCGTACGCTCCAACCTGTCTCGCATCTGGAGGACGTACTGGACAATCCCAGCTGTCCTGAGGTAGCTATGGGGAACCTTCCCAGCACTTCAGCAGTCCAGTGTCCTTGCACTCGGCCATCCATAGAGGAGTTCGAATCGAGAAAACCTGTCGATGCCTGAGGCACCTCCCTGTAAGCAAAAGCAGAAAGGGTAACCACTTATCCCAGTCTTACAGTGTCATGCCACAAACTTCCTAGCATGTTCTTGAGCGTTTTGATTGAATCTCTCTACGAGCCCATCCTTGGGGATGGTAGGGAGTGGTCCTCAAGCCTTTTAATGCCAGCTGTTGGTGGAGTTGAACCATCAGTCGCGAGGTGAAGTTTGTCCTTGGTCGTCAGGATTTCATGCTGGGATTCCTACACCGAAGAGAAGCTGAACATTGAAACATTGCAATTCTCTTGAATGGGGTAGAGATAACTGGCAGTGAACATAGAGGAGCCCGGTCAGACCTCGGACAGCCTCGTTTTCTGGCACGTGGGGCATGATTTGCAGTATGTTTGTACATCAGTATACATGGAGGGCCAAAAGAAACGGGAGCCTAGTCCTAAGATAGGTCTTATGTTGCCCTAGATGACCTGCCCAGTGGAACGTATGTGCAAGGTTGAGAACAAGTGGTTCTACAGGTAGATGGTACCACCAACTTCCTGCTATCTGCCTCTGACCCAAGGTAAGAGTATGTGGTTGTCTACCGTGTAAATCCCCCCACATGAAGATGACTGTCCCAGCTAAGGCCTTGTCAACAAACATTTCAAGGTTGCATCAGACTTCTGCAGTGTAGCAAAATTTTGTGGAACATCCCATGCACTCTACGCAGACACATCAGCAACAGGTACAGGGGTTCCCACATACTTCTCAAGCCGCGCTGGCGGCGTGACTTTCTGGCGCCCTTTGGTTCCCCCCTCGCCCAGACTATCACACAAGTCAGGCAGAGGTTGTAAACCAGCTTTGGCCTGGACACGAGTGACAACTGAACATGACACCTGAACATCAGACTGGCAAACTGACTGCTCATATAGCTGACCCCCCACACTTCCCAACAGATCAGAGAGTACAGGCACATCCCTCCCCAAAATCATCTCAAAAGGTAGCTTCTCCATTACCCCAACTTTGAGGAGGTATTTCTGACCCTGAATCTCAACTGTGAGCTCAGCTGTGGGCTGCTGTGACTGGTCACCATGAACACATTGGATCAGTGTCTGATGACCGTAATCAATATCATTAACAGGTACATTACCTTTTCTGATCAATGACAAGGAACTGCCGGTGTCAATCATTGCAGTAAGACTTTTACCATTTACTTTTACAGGTACCAAGCCTGACCCTTCCCGAGTCTGTCTATTCTGAACACCATCCCCCTCTCTAGGTACATAACAGTAACCTGAGAGCTTGGATTTACGTAGCGGACACATTGAAGCTTTGTGCCCCTGCTGCCGGCAGTAAAAACAGGTCAGACCCCACCCATCAGAGCGAACTACATGATCCCTTACCTCCCTCCTCCCAGACACATAACCCCCAGAGTTACCTCCACCATCTCTGGCGTCTCTGATGTCCCGTGTGTCTCTCAGACTCCTTGGAGCGGGTGCTGCAGGTCGTGGTGGGCCCCCTTTACGTGCATTAAGGTACTGCAGTGCAAGCTTGGCCGCCATCAGCCCGTCCTTGGGCTCGTGCTCTCGGACCCAGGTTCGAATGTCATGTGGTAGAACTTGTAGAAGTTGCTCGAGGATGATGACCTCACCGATTTCGTCCTGTGTCTTCTCCTCCGGTCGAACCCATCGTCGGTAGAGACCCTTGAGGCGGTGGTACATCTCTGTTGGCGACTCACCCGATGACGTCGATGCAGCTCTGAAGCGTTGACGGTAGGTCTCCGGTGATATGTCGAACTTCACCAGCAGCGCTTCCTTCAAGCCCTTGTAGACGTTGGACAGCCCCTCAGGCCTTGCCCATGAGCAATGGGACAAGCCTGCAGGCCCACTCTACCTCAGGCCACTGCCACGTCTTAGCCATGCGCTCAAACCTCAGCAGGTAGTTTTCAATGTCCTCCCCCTGCTGGTATGAGGTTATCTTTGGCTCCTTCCTCAGGAATGTTGGAAGATGGACGTTAACACTGCTGGACTGGTCTCCTGGTGCTGGCCTCATTACTGCTTGGGGWGCCTGCTGTGGAGTTGAAGTCCCTGCTGCGTCGAGCCTTTGTCGTCCTGGTGTTGGAAGACCCAATCTTGGGCTCTCACTGACGAGTTCCGCCTGGTGAGGAGCTGTCAGGATAGATTGGCGTATGCCCCGTAACTCCTGCTTGAGGTCTTCGTCCCTCCTCTCAAGGCAGGTGAAAAGTTGCTGGAAAAGGGCTACCATGGTTGGGTGTGGTTCTGGTCCCCCAACTGCTCCTTCAGTCAGCTGGTCTTTTATGGCTGTATCTGCTGGTTCAACCGGTAGCTCACATGGTTCTGGTTGTGTTTGGCCCCTTGGTCGGGCTCCTAGTTCTCCATACTTGACCTCTTCTTCACCAGATGATTCCATGGTATTCCACCCCAGTTCAACTTCAGGTACCTTTTCTGACAGTTGATGTTGTTGCTGAGAACGCAATCCTGTACGCATTCCTTTACCTCTCTTGTTGGAATTCACTGATTTGYGGTGCGCCATCCCACCACTGCCACCATATGTCATGTAGAGTAGGCCAGAAGGCTAAACTGGAAAACCTAACCTCTATCAAAATAAAAAGATGCCGGAGCCGCAAAGTTCTTCTGTGCAAAGGTGTTTATTTACAAGGTGATTCCGGAACAAAAACAACAGTACTGCCATCAAACGTCTACCTTATGGGACAGCTTAAAAACAATGCTGCCCCATCCACAGCTTGATACAAAATGCCTCTTTCATAAACTGAAAGAGAGGCTCCTTTTGTAGGGCTAGCCCCTCCCCTCAGAACAATTAACACTAATTAATTAAGCAATTAATAACTATACAAACCTACATTTTCCATGAACTAAACCTACTAAAGGATATACATTGCAACACATTTTTTAAACAATACCACAACATAACATTTACAACATTACATCACTACTGACAGTATCTTTCAATATGCCCATATGCCCATTTACATTAATGAGCCATTTGGGACATGCACTATAAAGTCAGCCCAATTCCCTTAGCTCGGGTCCTTATCCAGCATACCTGGAAGCTACCGAGATGGAGAGAGAGAGGAACAGAACAAACAACGCGCTCATCCACAACATTGATAAGTATAATAACTATTGCATCTTAAATATGAACACTGACAAGTGTGAAATGTATGTACTAAGACAGAAGTTAATTTGTGTGTCGACCCACATTGTTAACTTATCTTATAATGGAGCAGGGAGGAGTGATGAATGTGTGCGTGCGTTAAAGAACCAAATGCTGCCCGCGGCCAGTGACGGACTTCTACGTCACAGGAACCATATTTAGGTAGCCTGTTTTGTATTGTGGGTTGTGGGTGATTGTTCCTGTTTCTGTGTCTTTTTGTATGTCACCATACGGGGCTGTTGCGTTTTCGTTCGTTTGTCTGTTTATTGTTTTGTTCTTTGTTTTCAAGTTTTCTAATTAAAATGGATAATCATCACGCTGCATTTTGGTCCTCCGATCCTTCTTACTACTCCTCCTCAGATGAGGAGGACAACGATCGTGACAACTACATGGAACAATAGATAGTTCCCCCCAAAAATGTAAAGGAAGTTTGYTCTGAAGTGTCTGTCCTATATCTGAGAGAAATAATATATTTTTTTACATCTATTTAACCTTCCTTTGTCTATGCCCTGTCTAAACCAGGGGAAGTGGTTTAGAGGGTAATATCAAGGATCATTTTGCTATTTGATTTAGAATTTTAAGACTCCTTGAAGTATCAAAAAATTATATTAATAAATGATTTGATGAAAATGTTTATTTGRCATTACTGCTATTAGTCCATATCTACGTATTCAATAACAGATTCACTACATGGAACAACAGATAGTCCCCACCATAAAAATCTAAAGAAAGTTGGTTCTAAGGTGTCTGTCCTATATCTGAGAGACCCCTTATTTTTGGCACTAAACAGTGTCCATACATACAGTGGGGAGAACAAGTATTTGATACACTGCCGATTTTGCAGGTTTTCCTACTTACAAAGCATGTAGAGGTCTGTCATTTNCATTTTCCTGCCAAGGAGAGTGTCACAAAAGTCAGAAATAGCATTAAAATGAATCACTTACCTTTGATAATCTTCATCTGGTGGCACTCCCAGGTCTCCATGTTAGACAATAAATCTTTCTTTTGTTCGATAAGGTCCCTCTTTATGACCAAAAACCTCCTTTTTGTTCGAGCGTTTTGTCCAGTAATCGAAATGCTTAAGGCGCAAGCACTAAGTCCAGACAAAAAGTTTTTAAAAAGTACAATAAAAGTTAGTAGAAACATGCCAAACGATGTTTAAAATCAATCCTCCGGTTGTTTTTGTCATAAATAATCAATAATTTTTCAACCGGACAAAAGCTTCTTCAATAGTAAAGGAGAAACAAGAAAGGCGCGTTCCCGATCAGACGCATTGGTGATGAATGGAAATTTCCACTGGCCACTTATTGAAAGTGCTGAATCTCCCTCATTTTTCAGAGGTAAAGCCTGAAACAATGCCTAAAGACTGGTCACATGTAGAGGAAGCCACAGAGCTCGTGAACTGGGTCCTAAGTCTTTGTATGGTGGATAGGCTTTCAATGGAAAAACAGCCTTTCAAAATAATAGTACTTCCTGGTTGGATTTTCCTCTGGTTTTTGCCTGCCATATCAGTTATGTTATACTCACAGACATTATTTTAACAGTTTTGGAAACGTTCAAGTGTTTTCGATCTATAATTCATATCCTATCTTCTGGGCCTGAGTAGCAGGCAGTTTAATTTGGGCACGCTTTTCATCCAAAATTCCGAATGCTGACCCCTACCATAGTGAAGTTAAGCCATCGGAACTACATATCTCAGACTATTCAAACAGACCTGATATGATTGACCATTTGTGCATCTTATCTTTCCCAGACTTAAAACCCCATTTCAAAAACACCTGGGAATYGACTTTTTCCTCACCTGCTGCTATTGAGGCAACACATTTTGTAACGTTGCCATAAGCTCCGATCTTATTCTCCGGAGTTGGTGCCCCGCATGAGGACAGGACAGATTGCACATTTTGTCTGCATTGGAGCGAATTTCATGCGGACACTTAATTGGTTTTGGTGGAGGCTAATTTCTCTGGCGGTATAGCTGTGAGCATTGACAGGTACACACAAATCCCCCTCATGTGCATCTGCTTATTCTTTCTCCTGAGACACAGTAGAGGAGCATGGGATCAACTCAGCTTGAGTGGTAGCCCCTCAGAGCAGCATTTCTGCTGACAAATATCAATTCCTAAAATGTTTCTTGGAAGTTTGGGGGAGCTTGTTCAGTTTTTTGTTTCTTTTTTTGACATAGCAGATTTTGTCTATTCAGAATTCCAGGGAGTTATCCCTTGAATATTGAAAAAATACTTTACTTTTTTTTGTCACATTTCAGGATTTGACTAGGTGTTTAAATAATACTTAGGGGTAACATTCTCACACTGTTAACCCCAATGTGCTGTCATTACCCAAAACCTTTGAGGAAACCTGTTGCACTTAATATATCTGAGTACAGCTACTTAAAAMCTCTTAAGGATCTGCCCCTTTTTAATTKTTTTTGCCTAAAATACCCAAATCTAACTGCCTATAGCTCGGCACCTGAAGCAAGGATATGCATATTCTTGGTACCATTTGAAAGGAAACTCTTTTGAAGTTTGTGGAAATGTGAAAGGAATGTAGGAGAGTATAACACAATATATCTGGTAAAAGATAATACAAAAAAAATAACATTATTTTGTACCATCATCTTTGATATGCAAGAGGTAGGACAGAATGTATTTTTTCCAGCCCAGCTGCAATTTAGATTTAGGCCACTAGATGGCAGCAGTGTATGTGCAAAATGTTAGACTGATCCAAAGAAACATTGCATGTCTGTTCAAAATGTTGTATCAAGACTGCCCAAATGTGCCCAATTTGTTTATTAATAACTTTTCATGTTCAAAATTGTGCGCTTTCCTCAAACAATAGCATGGTAATTTTTCACTGTAATAGCTACTGTAAATTGGACAGTGTAGTTCGATTAACAAGAATTTAAGCTTTCTGCCAACATCAGATGTCTATGTCCTGGGAAATGTTCTTGTTACTTACAACCTCATACTAATCACATTAACCTTTATTAGTTCAACCGTACCATGGAAGGGACACAGATCCCGAAGAATTTTAATTAACCCATAGGAATCCAAGCCCAGTCTAAGCCGGGGGATGGGGGATTGTTTTAAGAAGGTCATACCAAGGATAATTTTGCTGTTTCATTTAGAATTTTAAGATCCCTTAAAGTGTCAAAAAAATKGAAAATGTAATGTTTTTTTAATTAAAAAGTTTTTTTGGCCTTACTGCTATTAGACCATACAAACACATTGAATAACATATTCACTACTGTCACGCCCTGACTATAGTTTGCTTTGTATGTTTCTATGTTTTGTTTGGTCAGGGTGTGATCTGAGTGGGCATTCTATGTTGTATGTCTAGTTTGTCTATTTCTATGTGTTTGGCCTGATATGGTTCTCAATCAGAGGCAGGTGTTAGTCATTGTCTCTGATTGGGAACTGTCACGTAGAGTAGGCCAGAAGGCTAAACTGGAAAACCTAACCTCTATCAAAATAAAAAGATGGCGGAGCCGCAAAGTTCTTCTGTGCAAAGGTGTTTATTTACAAGGTGATTCCGGAACAAAAACAACAGTACTGCCATCAAACGTCTACCTTATGGGACAGCTTAAAAACAATGCTGCCCCATCCACAGCTTGATCCAAAATGCCTCTTCCATGAACTGAAAGAGAGGCTCCTTTTGTAGGGCTAGCCCCTCCCCTCAGAACAATTAACACTAATTAATTAAGCAATTAACTATACAAACCTACATTTTCCATGAACTAAACCTACTAAAGGATATACATTGCAACACATTTTTTAAACAATACCACAACATAACATTTACAACATTACATCACTACTGACAGTATCTTTCAATATGCCCATTTACATTAATGAGCCATTTGGGACATGCACTATAAAGTCAGCCCAATTCCCTTAGCTCGGGTCCTTATTCAGCATACCTGGAAGCTACCGAGATGGAGAGAGAGAGGAACAGAACAAACAACGCGCTCATTCACAACATTGATAAGTATAATAAATATTGCATCTTAAATATGAACACTGACAAGTGTGAAATGTATGTACTAAGACAGAAGTTAATTTGTGTGTCGACCCACATTGTTAACATGTTATAAGACTGTCATCTGATGAAGTTGTTTCTTGGTTAGTTTGGTTGGTTCTTGGTTAGTTTGGTTGGTTTTGTGCATGCTACCTGTGCTGTGAAAAATGTCTGTGCTTTTCTGTATTTGGTGGTGAGCTAACATAAATATACGTGGTGTTTTCGCTGTAAAACATTTAAAAAATCGGACATGTTGGCTGGATTCACAAGATGTTTATCTTTCATTTGCTGTATTGGACTTGTTAATGTGTGAAAGTTAAATATTTCAAAAAAATATCTTTTGAATTTTGCGCCCTGCACTTGGATGGGTTGTTGTCATATTGAGCCCGACACCGGCCTGCAGCCATAAAAGGTTAACTTATCTTATAATGGAGCAGGGAGGAGTGATGAATGTGTGCGTGCGTGCGTTAAAGAACCAAATGCTGCCCGCGGCCAGTGACGGACTTCTACGTCACATTACCTTCCTCCTCTCCCGATGCGACCAGGTTCGGGAGCCTTGATAGGTAGTCCGCCGTGACGTTCTCTTTTCCTGCCTTGTGACGGACACAGAACCTAAAGGGCTGGAGCTCTAGATACCATCTGGTCACACGAGAATTCCGGTCCTTCATGGTCTGGATCCAGGTCAGTGCTCTGTGGTCCGTGTGCAGGTCAAATTCCCGCCCAAGAAGGTAGTAACGGAGGCTATCTAGGGCCCACTTTATAGCCAGGCACTCCTTCTCGATTGTAGAATACCTGGTTTCCCTGGGCAACAGCTTCCGACTCAGGTACAGCACGGGAAGCTCTTCTCCTGGCTCTCCTTGCGCCAGTACAGCTCCAATTCCCACAGCCGAAGCATCCACCTGCACGAGAAACCTCTTCTGAAAATCAGGGGTCTGGAGAACAGGGAATGAGCACAGTCGTTTTTTCAGTATCATGAAGGCTTCCTCACACTCCTCAGTCCACTGCACAGGGTTGCTGGCCACCTTTGAAGTGAGGTTGGTCAGCGGGACAGCGATGGTCGAAAACTGCGGAATGAATCTCCGGTACCACCCTGCCAGACCTAGGAAGGACTTCACCTGTRTCTTGGTTCTGGGTTGAGGGCTGTTCCTGATGGACTCCACTTTGTCCACCTGAGGCCGAACTTCACCCTTACCCAGCTGGTAACCCAGGTACTTTGTCTCCTGTTTCGCCCACTCACACTTCAGGAGGTTAAGCGTGAGGCCTGCATCATGGATCTTCCCCAGGACTCTGCTAAGATGCTGTATGTGCTCCTCCCAGGAGTGGCTGTAGATCACCACGTTGTCCAAGTAAGCAGCACAGTAATCGTCACAGTCCTGGAGGACCTTGTCCATCAGCCTCTGGAAAGTCACAGGGGCCCCATGGAGGCCAAACGGCATGACTTGAACTGAAACAAGGCCCTCGGCGTCCGGAATGCAGTGTAGGCCTTGGATTGTTCATGCAGGGGCACCTGCCAGTACCCTTTGCAGAGATCCAATGTGGGGATGTAATGAGCTCTACCTATTCTCTCCCAGTAAGTCGTCAATGCGGGGCATGGGATAGGCATCAAACTGGGAGTGGCATTCACCTTACGGAAGTCCATGCAGACGCGCAAAGAGCCACCCTTCTTTGGGACAATGACAATAGGGCTGCTCCATCACTTGAAGATGGCTCGACAACAATCCATTTCTATCATGGTGTGTGACCTCTTCCTTGAGGGCTACTACCAGCCTCTCAGGCACGACGGTAAGGATGCTGGCGGACAGGGTTCTGGCCAGGCTTCAAACAGAATGACGTGTTCTAGACTTTGGTTCTTCCTGGCTCTGACTGAAGAGGGCTGGATACTTGCCAAACAGCTGCTTCAGCTCATCTTGCTTGTTTTCTTCTAGGTGAGCCAGTATGACCTCTACTCGTTCTTTCCATGCCTTCTGTTTCCCCATCCGACTCGTCCTGTTCTTCTACTCTGCGGACCAGAAAGGACTTTCCCTTGGAGAGTTCCTCTTTCTCCTCCCAGGCCTTGAGAAGGTTCACATGATAGGTTTGCTTCTTCTTACCCTTGTCTGGGTGCATCACCTCGTAGGTCACCGGGCCCATCTTCCTCCCGATTAGGTACGGCCCTTGCCACTGCGCAAGGAGCTTGCTGGTAGAGCGAGGGAAGGAGGAGCAGGACTTTCTGTCCTGGCTCAAACTCTGTGGCGAGCGTGCTGGTCATAACCTCTCTTCTGGGCCTTCTGGGCTTGCTGAAGGTTTGCCCTAGCTTCCTCTCGGTACCGCTCCAACCTGTCTCGCATCTGGAGGACGTACTGGACAATCCCCTGTCCTGAGGTAGCTACTGGGGAACCTTCCAGCACTTCTTCAGCAGGTCCAGTGGTCCTTGCACTGGCCATCCATAGAGGAGTTCGAATGGCGAGAAACCTGTCGATGCTGAGGCACCTCCCTGTAAGCAAAAGGCAGAAAGGGTAACCACTTATCCCAGTCTTTACCAGTGTCATCCACAAACTTCCTCAGCATGTTCTTGAGCGTTTGATTGAATCTCTCTACGAGCCCATCCATTTGGGGATGGTAGGGAGTGGTCCTCAAGCCTTTAATGCCCAGCTGTGGTGGAGTTTGAACCATCAGTCGCGAGGTGAAGTTTTCCCTTGGTCCGTCAGGATTTCATCTGGGATTCCTACACGAGAGAAGAGCTGACATTGAACATTGCAATTCTCTTGAATGGGGTAGAGATAACTGGCAGTGAACATAGAGGAGCCCGGTCAGACCTACGGACAGCACTCGTTTTTTGGCACGTGGGGCATGATTTGCAGTATGTTTGTACATCAGTATACATGGAGGGCCAAAAGAAACGGGAGCCTAGCCTAAGATAGGTCTTATGTTGCCCTAGATGACCTGCCCATGGAACTGTATGTGCAGGTTGAGAACAAGTGGTCTACAGGTAGATGGTACCACCACTTCCTGCTATCTGCCTCTGACCCAAGGTAGAGTATGTGGTTGTCTACCGTGTAAATCCCCACATGAAGATTGACTGTCCCAGCTAAGGCCTTGTCAAACAAACATTTCAAGGTTGCATCAGACTTCTGCAGTGTAGCAAAATTTTGTGGAACATCCCATTGCACCTCTAACGCAGACACATCAGCAACAGGTACAGGGGTTCCCACATACTTCTCAAGCCGCCGCTGGCGGCGTGACTTTCTGGGCCCTTTGGTTTCCCCCCTCGCCCAGACTTATACAAGGTCAGGCAGAAGGTTGTAAACCAGCTTTGGCCTGGACACGAGTGACAACTGAACATGACACCTGAACATCAGACTGGCAAACTGACTGCTCATATAGCTGACCCCCACACTTCCAACAGATCAGAGAGTACAGGCACCTATCTCCCAAAATCATCTCAAAAGGTAGCTTCTCCATTACCCAACTTTGAGGAGGTATTTCTGACCCTGAATCTCAACTGTGAGCTCAGCTTGTGGGCTGCTGTGATGGTCACCATGAACACATTGAATCAGTGTCTGATGACCGTAATCAATATCATTAACAGGTACATTACCTTTTCTGATCAATGACAAGGAACTGCCGGTGTCAATCATTGCAGTAAGACTTTTACCATTTATTTTTACAGGTACAAGCCTGACCCTTCCGAGTCTGTCTATTCTGAAACATCCCCTCTCTAGGTACATAACAGTAACCTGAGAGCTTGGATTTACGTAGCGGACACATTGAAGCTTTGTGCCCCTGCTGCCGGCAGTAAAAACAGGTCAGACCCACCCATCAGAGCGAACTACATGATCCCTTACCTCCCTCCTCCAGACACATAACCCCCAGAGTTACCTCCACCATCTCTGGCGTCTCTGATGTCCCGTGTGTCTCTCAGACTCCTTGGAGCGGGTGCTGCAGGTCGTGGTGGCCCCTTTACGTGCATTAAGGTACTGCAGTGCAAGCTTGGCCGCCATCAGCCCGTCCTTGGGCTCGTGCTCTCGGACCCAGGTTCGAATGTCATGTGGTAGAACTTGTAGAAGTGCTCGAGGATGATGACCTCACCGATTTCGTCCTGTGTCTTCTCCTCCGGTCGACCCATCGTCGGTAGAGACCCTTGAGGCGGTGGTACATCTCCTGTTGGCGACTCACCCGATGACGTCGATGCAGCTCTGAAGCGTTGACGGTAGGTCTCCGGTGATATGTCGAACTTCACCAGCAGCGCTTCCTTCAAGCCCTTGTAGACGTTGGACCCCCCTCAGGCCTTGCCATGAGCAATGGGACAAGCCTGCAGGCCCACTCTACCTCAGGCCACTGCCACGTCTTAGCCATGCGCTCAAACCTCAGCAGGTAGTTTTCAATGTCCTCCCCCTGCTGGTATGAGGTTATCTTTGGCTCCTTCCTCAGGAATGTTGGAAGATGGACGTTAACCACTGCTGGACTGGTCTCCTGGTGCTGGCCTCATTACTGCTTGGGGAGCCTGCTGTGGAGTTGAAGTCCCTGCTGCGTCGAGCCTTTGTCGTCCTGGTGTTGGAAGACCCAATCTTGGGCTCTCACTGACGAGTTCCGCCTGGTGAGGAGCTGTCAGGATAGATTGGCGTATGCCCCGTAACTCCTGCTTGAGGTCTTCGTCCCTCCTCTCAAGGCAGGTGAAAAGTTGCTGGAAAAGGTACCATGGTTGGGTGTGGTTCTGGTCCCCAACTGCTCCTTCAGTCAGCTGGTCTTTTATGGCTGTATCTGCTGGTTCAACCGGTAGCTCACATGGTTCTGGTTGTGTTTGGCCCCTTGGTCGGGCTCCTAGTTCTCCATACTTGACCTCTTCTTCACCAGATGATTCCATGGTATTCCACCCAGTTCAACTTCAGGTACCTTTTCTGACAGTTGATGTTGTTGCTGAGAACGCAATCCTGTACCATTCCTTTACCTCTCTTGTTGGAATTCACTGATTTGTGGTGCGCCATCCCACCACTGCCACCATATGTCATGTAGAGTAGGCCAGAAGGCTAAACTGGAAAACCTAACCTCTATCAAAATAAAAAGATCCGGAGCCGCAAAGTTCTTCTGTGCAAAGGTGTTTATTTACAAGGTGATTCCGGAACAAAAACAACAGTACTGCCATCAAACGTCTACCTAATGGGACAGCTTAAAAACAATGCTGCCCATCCACAGCTTGATACAAAATGCCTCTTTCATAAACTGAAAGAGAGGCTCCTTTTGTAGGGCTAGCCCTCCCCTCAGAACAATTAACATAATTAATTAAGCAATTAATAACTATACAAACCTACATTTTCCATGAACTAAACCTACTAAAGGATATACATTGCAACACATTTTTTAAACAATACCACAACATAACATTTACAACATTACATCACTACTGACAGTACTTTCAATATGCCCATATGCCCATTTACATTAATGAGCCATTTGGGACATGCACTATAAAGTCAGCCCAATCCCCTTAGCTCGGGTCCTTATCCAGCATACCTGGAAGCTACCGAGATGGAGAGAGAGAGGAACAGAACAAAAACGCGCTCATCCACAACATTGATAAGTATAATAACTATTGCATCTTAAATATGAACACTGACAAGTGTGAAATGTATGTACTAAGACAGAAGTTAATTTGTGTGTCGACCCACATTGTTAACTTATCTTATAATGGAGCAGGGAGGAGTGATGAATGTGTGCGTGCGTTAAAGAACCAAATGCTGCCCGCGGCCAGTGACGGACTTCTACGTCACAGGAACCATATTTAGGTAGCCTGTTTTGTATTGTGGGTTGTGGGTGATTGTTCCTGTTTCTGTGTCTTTTTGTATGTCACCATACGGGGCTGTTGCGTTTTCGTTCGTTTGTCTGTTTTATTGTTTTGTTCTTTGTTTTCAAGTTTTCTAATTAAAATGGATAATCATCACGCTGCATTTTGGTCCTCCGATCCTTCTTACTACTCCTCCTCAGATGAGGAGGACAACGATCGTGACAACTACATGGAACAATAGATAGTTCCAAAAATGTAAAGGAAGTTTGTTCTGAAGTGTCTGTCCTATCTGAGAGAAATAATATATTTTTTTACATCTATTTAACCTTCCTTTGTCTATGCCCTGTCTAAACCAGGGGAAGTGGTTTAGAGGGTAATATCAAGGATATTTTTGCTATTTGATTTAGAATTTTAAGACTCCTTGAAGTATCAAAAAATTATATTAATAAATGATTTGATGAAAATGTTTTATTTGGCATTACTGCTATTAGTCCATATCTACGTATTCAATAACAGATTCACTACATGGAACAACAGATAGTCCCCACCATAAAAATCTAAAGAAAGTTGGTTCTAAGGTGTCTGTCCTATATCTGAGAGACCCCTTATTTTTGGCACTAAACAGTGTCCATACATACAGTGGGGAGAACAAGTATTTGATACACTGCCGATTTTGCAGGTTTTCCTACTTACAAAGCATGTAGAGGTCTGTCATTTTTATCATAGGTACACTTCAACTGTGAGAGACGGAATCTAAAACAAAATCCAGAAAATCACATTGTATGATTTTTAAGTAATTAATTTGCATTTTATTGCATGACATAAGTATTTGATCACCTACCAACCAGTAAAATTCCGGCTCTCACAGACCTGTTAGTTTTTCTTTAAGAAGCCCTCCTGTTCTCCACTCATTACCTGTATTAACTGCACCTGTTTGAACTCGTTACCTGTATAAAAGACACCTGTCCACACACTCAATCAACAGACTCCAACCTCTCCACAATGGCCAAGACCAGAGAGCTGTGTAAGGACATCAGGGATAAATTGTAGACCTGTACAAGGCTGGGATGGGCTACAGGACAATAGCCAAGCAGCTTGGTGAGAAGGCAACAACTGTTGGCACAATTATTAGAAAATGGAAGAAGTTCAAGATGACGGTCAATCACCCTCGGTCTGGGGCTCCATGCAAGATCTCACCTCGTGGGGCATCAATGATCATGAGGAATGTGAGGGATCAGCCCAGAACTACACGGCAGGACCTGGTCAATGACCTGAAGAGAGCTGGGACCACAGTCTCAAAGAAAACCATTAGTACACACTACGCCGTCATGGATTAAAATCCTGCAGCGCACGCAAGGTCCCCCTGCTCAAGCCAGCGCATGTCAGGCCCGTCTGAAGTTTGCCAATGACCATCTGGATGATCCAGAGGAGGAATGGGAAAGGTCATGTGGTCTGATGAGACAAAAATAGAGCTTTTTGCTCTAAACTCCACTCGCCGTGTTTGGAGGAATAGAAGGATGAGTACAACCCAAGAACACCATCCCAACCGTGAAGCATGGAGGTGGAAACATTCAGTCTTTGGGGATGCTTTTCTGCAAAGGGGACAGGACGACTGCACCGCATTGAGGGGAGGATGGATGGGGCCATGTATCGCGAGATCTTGACCAACAACCTCCTTCCCTCAGTAAGAGCATTGAAGATGGGTCGTGGCTGGGTCTTCCAGCATGACAACGACCCGAAACACACAGCCAGGGCAACTAAGGAGTGGCTCTTTAAGAAGCATCTCAAGGTCCTGGAGTGGCCTAGACAGTCTTCAGACCTGAACCCAATAGAAAATCTTTGGAGGGAGCCGAAAGTCCGTATTGCCCAGCGACAGCCCCGAAACCTGAAGGATCTGGAGAAGGTCTGTATGGAGGAGTGGGCCAAAATCCCTGCTGCAGTGTGTGCAAACCTGGTCAAGAACTATAGGAAACGTATGATCTCTGTAATTGCAAACTAAGGTTTCTGTACCAAATATTCAGTTCTGCTTTTCTGATGTATCAAATACTTATGTCATGCAATAAAATGCAAATTAATTACTTAAAAATCATACAATGTGATTTTCTGGATTTTTGTTTTAGATTCCGTCTCTCACAGTTGAAGTGTACCTATGATAAAAATTACAGACCTCTACATGCTTTGTAAGTAGGAAAACCTGCAAAATTGTCAGTGTATCAAATACTTGTTCTCCCCACTGTACTTCCAATCCTTAAAAAAAAAACTGGTACAGAGGGACCGTCAGATGAGTCTTGCAAAGGCCTGTGGGCATCCTAGAGTTATTCAAACAACATATACATGTTCATGAAGAGTCTCACCTTTCCACAGAGGGGCATATTAGCGTTTAGCCCAAACTGTTCAAATGATACAGACAGACGTTGGCAGATCGGCTGTACCGTCTTGTGAGGGTCGTAAAGCAAAACAGAGAACACCATCATGTTTGTAAGTCTCATCTTCACATACAGTTTGTAGACCATTCGGACGCTACAGACGATTTTGTGAGAAGACCAATTTTCGGATGTCTCATGGTCTGACAAACACGGCTCTACCTCTGTCACCTTTCACTGCAGATGCGGAAGTGCGACATAGGTGGATGCAGTGGATTGAGATGCAGATATCTCTAGCTTAAACTGACAGATTTTTACGGTGATCTTTTTATTATGCTAATTAGATTTACAAGGGGAGCAGACATCGACCTTAGGGGGGTTAAAGTGATCACTCAAACTGACCCTGTGTGTGTGTGTGTGTGGGGGGGGGGGGGGGGTGTATGTCCATTAAGCATACTCCCATTAAGCCACACCACCAAAATGATTTCCCAGTGTGCCTTGCCTTTTCGAATGAATTGTAGAGTTACCACCCATGACTGTATTTGTTAGTAACAGAGACATGCTTGTTGACTTCACTCATTTTCTGTCCTGTGGCCTTCACCAAGTGAGTTCCTAGGTGTAAGTCCACAAAATTTGTGCACTATATAGGGAATAGGGTGGTATTTGGGATCCAKTGTCTGAGTGTGATGAGGCCAGACCTTTGAATATTGCTGGAGAAATAAGAGAAGGCGGCAGTCCTGAAATGGGAGTCCTAGAGCGAGGGACATCCTGTCAGCCTCATCTATGCCAAGATTATCACAGAGAAGAGACAGTGATTTTATTGGTCTGTGTATTTTCTCTCTCTCTCTCTCTCTACCTCTCTCTACCTCTGAGACTTTCAGTCTAATAACTCAGTGACACAATATCTCACTCTCTTTCATTCCCTCTATGTTGTGCTCTTTTGCTGCATTCTTTCTCTATCTCCATCTTTCTCCCCCTCTCTCTCTCAATTTTCTCTCTCTTTTTTTTGCACACTGTGGCCCCTCTATCTCTGACAGCTGTCAAGGTTTCACCCCTTTCCTTTCATTTCTCTGTTCATTTTCCTCCGGCTTAAGTTGTTTTCATGAAGGACGGCGTGCGACTTTGGCTGGATACAGAACTTCGTTTTATAAACAGAGCTCTATTTTCTGTGAGATGGAGGACATCACTAGCCCTTCGAAGTGAAAAAGCAACATATGGCAATTGTGAGTTTGTTTGTTACTTTTATCAGTAGTCATTTTCACATTTGACATTAGGTTACATAATATAAGCATTTACAAAGCCTTTATAACTGTTGCATGAGCCTCTACCATGTTAAAATACAATGATGTTACCTTGTCATAATTATTATTAAACTGTAAATATTCTGCATTATACACTGTGTACAAAACATTAGGAACACCTGCTATTTCCATGACATAGACTGACTAGGTGAATTCAGGTAAAAGCTATGATCCCTTATTGATGTCACTGGTTAAATCCAGTTCAATCAGTGTAGATGGAGGGGAGAAGGTTAAATAACGACTTTTAAGCCCTGAGGCAATCGAGACATGGATTGTTTATGTGTGACATGTGGCAAGATAAAATAGGCAAGACATTTAAGTACCTTTGAATGGGGTATAGTAGTAGGTGCCAGGCGCACCGGTTTAAGTGTGTTTTTCACGCTCAACAGTTGCCCGTGTGTATCAAGAATGGCCCGCTACCCAAAGAACATCCAGTCAACTTGACAAAACTGTGGGAAGCATTGGAGTCAACATGGGCCAGGATCCCTGTGGAACGATTTCGGTACTTTGTGGAGTCCATGCCCAGATGAATCGAGGCTGTTCTGAGGGCTAAAGGGGGTGCAACTCAATATTAGCAAGGTGTACATTACATATTTTGCATTATGACATAACGTAATGCAGAAGAAAACCTACCTACTGTACCTTCCTAAAAATACTTAACCACCTATAAAGTGTCTCACCCTGGAGTCCTTGACAACCTGATCTACCAATTGTGACTAGTTTCAGGAAATGTCACAAGTTACGACTTCACAGGAGAGGCGCTTTAACTTTATTCAATTGTTTTTAACAAAATGCGTTCTTTGGCAAAAATGSCTTTTTGAACATTTGAACTTAATAACAAACTTGTTTGCCATCTGTAAATATGAATACATTTGTTCAATTATGAGCCTAGTTGGTTTAGCCACAGAAAAATACAGGAACCTTCCTGCTAGCCATGATTTGCTGAGATAATGAATGGGCTGGACATGCCGAGAGATGAGTTTCGGATTAGTCTGCAGTGTAGCATCTTCTGTCTATAAAAGCTGCTAGTTATGTGTAGATAATCCTTTCTACTGTAGTTTTTTCTAAAGATATAGCGTTAGCAATGGAGAACTGCAAATGTGATGCTACTGTTCTCAATAACATTGCTGCCCTGAATTTATCACGCGCTATCGACAAAGGAACCAGCGTGACTTGACACAACGGGCCAAGTAAGCTGTACAAACAAAACGGAAACTACACAGGACGTCTTATTTAATGAAAGGGGTTGGAGTCTACTGTGAAGCATTCACTCATGTATACGGGTAAGATTCTAGCTACAGTTTCAGATATTATACGTTTCTAATTTTGTCAGAAGGTTGTTTACATTGCAAGTTAAAGCTTACTGTTAGCTAGCTAGCTGACGTTACGTGTAGGATATGTGTAATAATATTATCTCAGAAAGCCATTTGCAATGCTAGTTATAGCCTAATGTTAGCTAGCTAACTGGCTAACATTGAACGTATTTGGCTAACTTTAGCTAGCTATGACAATCGATATGTATTGCTAGTACTCTATGGATTGGGATTATGGTTCATAGTTTAGTTAGCTAGCTCCATGTCTAAACAAAAGTCCCCAAGGTGAAATTTTATTTCACCTTTATTTAACCAGGTAGGCTAGTTGAGAACAAGTTCTCATTTACAACTGCGACCTGGCCAAGATAAAGCAAAGCTGTTTGACACATACAACAACACATATACACATGGAATAAACAAACATTCAGTCAATAATACAGTAGAAAAAATCTATATACAGTGTGTGCAAATGAGGTAAGATAAGGGAGGTAAGGCAATAGATAGGCCATGGTGGCGAAGTAATTACAATATACCAGTTAACCACTGGAGTGAGAGATGTGCAGAAGATGAATGTGCAAGTAGAGATACTGGGGTGCAAAGGAGCAAGATAAATAAATACAGTATGGGGATGAGGTAGTTGGATGGGCTATTTACAGATGGGCTATGTACAGGTGCACTGATCGGTTAGCTGCTCTGACAGCTGGTGCGTAAAKCTACTGAGGGAGATGTTTCTCCAGCTTCAGTGATTTTTGCAGTTCGTTCSAGTCATTGGCAGCAGAGAACTGGAAGGATATGCGGCCAAATGAGGAATTGGCTTTGGGGGTGACCAGTGAGATATACCTGCTGGAGCGTGTGCTCCGGATGGGTGCTGCTATGGTGACCAGTGAGCTGAGATAAGGCGGGGCTTTACCTATCAAAGACTTGTAGATGACCTGGAGCCAGTGGGTTTAGCAACGAGTATGAAGTGAGGGCCAGCCAACGAGAGCGAACAGGTCGCAGTGGTGGGTAGTATATGGAGCTTTGGTGATAAAATGGATTGCACTGTGATAGACTGCATCGAATTTGTTGAGTAGAGTGTTGGAGGCTATTTTGTAGATGACATCGCCGAAGTCGAGGATCGGTAGGA
Source organism: Salvelinus sp. IW2-2015 (assembly GCF_002910315.2). Lineage (NCBI taxonomy): Eukaryota > Metazoa > Chordata > Actinopteri > Salmoniformes > Salmonidae > Salvelinus > Salvelinus sp. IW2-2015. The sequence goes on along the minus strand of NC_036867.1, from coordinate 27,784,891 downwards.
TGGTCAGTTTTACGAGGGTATGTTTGGCAGCATGAGTGAAGGATGCTTTGTTGCGAAATAGGAAGCCGATTCTAGATTTAATTTTGGATTGGAGATGCTTAATGTGAGTCTGGAAGAAGAGTTTACAGTCTAGCCAGACAACTAGGAATTTGTAGTTGTCCACATATTCTAGGTCAGAAGCGTCCAGAGTAGTGATGCTGGACGGGTGGGCATGTGCGGGCAGCGATCGGTTGAAGAGCATGCATTTAGTTTTACTTGCATTTAAGAGCAGTTGGAGGCCACGGAAGGAGAGTTGTAATGGCATTGAAGCTCGTCTGGAGGTTAGTTAACTTCTCTAGGATAGGGGGCAGCATTTTCACGTTTGGATGAAAAGCGTGCCCAGAGTAAACTGCCTCCTACTCAGTCCCAGATGCTAATATATGCATAGTATTATTAGTATTGGATAGAAAACACTCTTAAGTTTCTTAAACTGTTTGAATCATGTCTGTGACTATAACAGAACTTATTTGGCAGGCGAAACCCCGAGGACAAACCATTCAGATTTTTTTTTAAGGGACCTTCCTGCAGTTCCTATCGCTTCCACTGGATGTCAACAGTCTTTAGAAATTGGTTGAGGTTTTTCATTTGAGAAATGAAGAAGTAGCCATTTTCAGAATGAGGCTCCAGTGAAGTGTACTGTTTGTCAGAGGCGCGTGACCAGAARGCATGCTACACATTGTTTTCCTCCGGTATTGAACACAGATCATCCCGTCTTCAATTTTATCGATTATTTACGTAAAAAAATACCTAAAGTTGTATTACAAAAGTAGTTTGAAAAGTTTGGACAAAGCTTACAGGTAACTTTTAAGATATTTTGTTGTCACGTTGTGCAAGTTGGAACCGGTGTTTTTCTGGATCAAATGCGCCAAATAAATTGACATTTTGGATATATATCGACGGAATGAATCGAACAAAAGGACCATTTGTGATGTTTATTGGACATATTGGAGTGCCAACAGAAGAAGCTCGTCAAAGGTAAGGCATGAATTATATCTGTATTTCTCTGTTTTGTGTCGCGCCGGGAGGGTTGAAATATGATTGTCTGTGATTGTTAGCTGGGGTGCTATCCTCAGATAATAGCATTGTTTGCTTTCGCCGTAAAGCATTTTTGAAATCTGACACGTTGGCTGGATTCACAACAAGTGTAGCTTTAATTTGGTATATTGAATGTGTGATTTCATGAAAGCTTAATTTTTATCGTAATTTATTWGAATTTGGCGCTCTGCATTTTCACTGGATGTTGGCCAGGTGGGATGCTACCATCCCACATATCCCAGAGAGGTACAGTGTCCAAAGAAGGGCCAGAAGTATACAGAATGGTGTCGTCTGCATAGAGGTGGATCAGAGAATCACCAGCAGCAAGAGCGACATCATTGATGTATACAGAGAAGAGAGTCGGCCCGAGAATTTAACCCTGTGGCACCCCCATAGAGACTGCCAGAGGTCCGGACAACAGGCCCTCCAATTTGACACACTGAACTCTATCAGAGAAGTAGTTGGTGAACCAGGCGAGGYAGTCATTCACTATTTCTCTCTCTCAAGCATAGACACATCACATGAATGCACTCACATAGGGAGAATCTCAATTGCATACTCTTCACATCCTCTCTCCTCGCCTCCTTCTAAAAACTCAATGGATGAGAAAGCCAGAGGTCCCACCCCTCTGACCTTCTCCTCCATTGGGTTCTGAGAAAGAGGCGAGGAGGGAGGACGCAAGCTGTATGCAATTGAGATTCCTCCATAGTACACACATACTCTCACGTACACTCCTACATCTCCTCCAAATTCCCAAGATGCCCTCACTCTCAACTGTGCACGGTCCACATTATCTCTCCCTGTCCGAACACAAGAATACACGCACTCACGCATGCATGTGACACACACACACACACACACACACACACACACACACACACACAC